>NC_034177.2:33688515-33784421 GCF_002021735.2 Oncorhynchus kisutch | reverse complement strand
GGGAGGGAGGGGTGGAGTAGAGATGGGAGGGAGGAGGGAGGTGGAGGAGAGATGGAGGGAGGGAGGGGGTGGAGTAGAGATGGAGGGAGGGAGGGGGTGGAGTAGAGATGGAGGAGGGGTGGAGTAGAGATGAGAGGAGGGGTGGAGTAGAGATGGGAGGGAGGAGGGGTGGAGTGAGATGGGAGGGGTGGAGTAGAGATGGAGGGAGGGAGGGGTGGAGTAGAGATGGAGGGGTGGAGGAGGGTTGGAGTAGAGATGGAGGAAAGGAGGGAGGGGTTGGAGTAGAGAGGGAGGGAGGGAGGTGGAGTAGAGAGGGAGGGAGGGAGGGGGTGGAGTAGAGAGGGAGGGAGGGAGGAGGTGGAGGAGAGATGGAGGGAGGGAGGGGGTGAGTAGAGATGGAGGGAGGGAGGGGTGGAGTAGAGATGGGAGGGAGGGGGTGGAGTAGAGATGAGAGGGAGGGGTGGAGTAGAGATGGGAGGAGGGAGGGGTGGAAGTAGAGATGGGAGGGGTGGAGTAGAGATGGAGGGGTGGAGGGAGGGGTTGGAGTAGAGATGGAGGAAAGGAGGGAGGGGGTGGAGTAGAGAGGGAGGGAGGGGGTGGAGGAGTAGAGAGGGAGGGAGGGAGGAGGTGGAGGAGGGAGGGAGGAGGTGGAGGAGGGAGGGAGGGGGTGGAGTAGAGAGAGATGGAGGGAGGGGGTGGAGTAGAGATGGAGGGAGGTGGAATAGAGATGGAGGGAGGGGGTGGAGTAGAGATGGAGGGAGGGGGTGGAGTAGAGATGGAGGGAGGGAGAGGGTGGAGTAGAGATGGAGGGGGTGGAGTGGAGATGGAGGGAGAGAAGGGGTGGAGTAGAGAGGGAGGGAGGGAGGGAGGGGGTGGAGGAGGGAGGGAGGGGGTGGAGTAGAGAGAGATGGAGGGAGGGGGTGGAGTAGAGATGGATGGAGGAGGTGGAGGAGGGAGGGAGGGGGTGGAGTAGAGATGGAGGGAGGGTGGAATAGAGATGGAGGGAGGGGGTGGAGTAGAGAGAGATGGAGGGAGGGAGGGGGTGGAGTAGAGATGGAGGGAGGGGGTGGAGTAGAGCTGGAGGGAGGGAGGGGGGGTGGAATAGAGATGGAGGGAGGGGGTGGAGTAGAGATAGGGGGGAGGGAGGGGTGGAGTAGAGATGGAGGGAGGGGTGGAGCAGAGATGGAGGGAGTGGAGTGAGGGGTTGGAGTAGAGAGGGAGGGAGGGGGGTTTGGAGTAGAGATGGAGGGAGGGGGTGGAGTAGAGATGGAGGGAGGGAGGGGGTGGTGTAGAGATGAAGGGGCAGGGAGGGGGTGGATTAGAGATAGAGAGTGGGTGGAGTAGAGATGAAGGATTAGAGATGGATATGGGGAGGATTAGAGATGTAGAGAGGGAGGGGGTGGAGTAGAGATGGAAGGGTGGAGTAGAGATGGAGGGAGGGGTGGAGTAGAGATGGAGGGAGGGAGGGGGTGGTGTAGAGCTGAAGGGGCAGGGAGGGGTGGAGTAGAGATGGAGGGAGGGGGTGGAGTAGAGATGGAGGGAGCGAGGGGGTGGAGTAGAGATGGGAGGGGTGGAGTAGAGATGGAGGGGTGGAGGGAGGGGTTGGAGTAGAGATGGAGGAAAGGAGGGAGGGGGTGGAAGTAGAGAGGGAGGGGGTGGAGTAGAGATGTAGAGAGGGAGGGGGTGGAGTCGAGATGGAGGGGTGGAGTAGAGATGGAGGGAGGGGGTGGAGTAGAGATGGAGGGAGGGAGGGAGGGGGTGGTGTAGAGCTGAAGGGGCAGGGAGGGGGTGGAGTAGAGATGGAGGGGTGGAGTAGAGATGGAGGGAGGGGGTGGAGTAGAGATGGAGGGAGGGAGGGGGTGGTGTAGAGCTGAAGGGGCAGGGAGGGGGTGGAGTGGAGATGGAGCGAGGGGTGGAGTAGAGATGGAGGGGGGGGTGGAGGAGGGAGGAAGGGGATGGAGGGAGGGGGGGGTGGAGTAGGGAGGAAGCGGGGGTGGAGTGGAGATGGAAGGGGTGGAGTAGAGAGGGAGGGAGGCGGGGTGGAGTAGAGATGGAGAGAGGGAGGGGGAGGAGTAGAGATGGAGAGCGGGTAGAGTAGAGATGAAGGATTAGAGATGGATAGGGGGTTGGATTAAAGATGTAGAGAGGGAGGGGGTGGAGTAGAGATGGAGGGGTGGGTGGAGTAGAGATTTTTTTATTTAATCTTTATTTAACTAGGCATGTCAGTTAAGAACAAATTATTATTTACAATGATGGCCTACCGGGGAACAGTGGGTTAACTGCCTTGTTCAGGGTGCAGAATGACAGATTTTTACCTTGTCAGCTCAGGGATTCGATCCAGCAACCTTTCGGTTTCTGGCCCAACGCTCTAACCACGAGGCTACCTAGTGCAGGGAGATGGAGGGAGGGGTGGAGTAGAGATGGAGGGGGAGGAGTAGAGAGCTCTTGGCTCAGTAAATATGTTTGTGGAGAAACCTGCCTGTCCACCTCACAGAGGAGGAGTCTAGGGGCGTGGGACACAGACAAAGAACAGACACACACTAACACGAGGAGGGAGAAGAGGACTTTTCTGTACACAGTGGATTTTACACTTGTGGAATATAATTCGGAATTTGGAACTTTGCTGGAGGAGGTCTTTGTGTTAGTGTGTAGTATAGTGTGCCTACGTTAGTGTGTTTTGTATGAGTGACTGTGAGAGCATGTGTGAGTGTGTTATGTTGTGTGTGTAACAGCCCGGCCCCGGATGGAAAGGGTTGTCGCTGGCTACTCCGAGGTCTTAGCTCCCAGCCATGGGGGGCTGCCAGAGTCACCCCTCTGCTGCGGATACACAAATAGTACCACAGCCCTCTGACGTCAACAAACTGTAAGTATCTCTCCACTTCCTCTCTCTCAATCGATCCATTCCCCCCCTTCCCTCTCATTGTTCTATGCTAGATCAGATTAGACTGGGTTTGTGAGTAGGGCTGGCAGTAGGTTGAACAGTTAGTTAGAACTCAAAAGATCTGAACTGAGGTGGAGAGAGAAAATTGGGGATAGAGCGAGAGACGTAGGGACTGGGAAAAAGAGAGACGGCTGCTGGACATGGTAAACTGAGGAATGTTCTCTTTATAAGGATGTGTGTGTGTGTGTGTGTGTGTGTGTGTGTGTGTGTGTGTGTGTGTGGGGCACATATTTGTCTGATAACATCAACGGGGATATGGATTCCTTTTCTGAGGCAAAAAGCAGGAATGATGGGATTGTGGTTCAAAAAGTGTTTAAGAAGAGTGTGTTTAAAAAATGTCATGAATATATAGATTGCTTGTGTGGCTATTTGAACAGAGACAGTTATGCTTGGTTTACTGTTTGCTTCGTCCACAGAGTGCAGTGAAACGTTAACACACACACACACACACACACACGAGTGAGAGAGCAGGCTCACAGTGGATTCTGTTTACCTATAAACACACCACCTACTTTGGATTTGTGTGTGTGTGTGTACGTGTGTGTGTACGTGTGTGTGTGTGTGTGTGTGTACAGATGGTTGGTAGAGAGGGAAGTCTAAATAAAGGGGCAATTGTGTAGAGTAGAATAGGGAGGAAGTTTAGTTGACAGTTCCCTCAGCGAGGTAAAACCAGCCTGATCGCTGTGTTCACCGCTAATTCACTATATTGATTCCCAATGTGACCTTCCTTCTGTCTGCACCATCCCCAGATGCTGTTTAAAAGCCATTCTGAAGATTCCTACATACTTTGTCCTGACCTTACCCTTTAACCCTAACCTCCCTCTGTCATCGTTCACTTGCTCTCTGTCTCTCTCTTTCTCCTGTGGACAAAGGCCATGCTGTTTTGCCAATAGGACACACACACCAAGGCAACCCCAGCAGGGACTGAAACTCCTCATAGAGAACAGAATGTGTCTGTTATCAGTGTAACAAGGTCACACACACACACACACACACACATTCTCAAATACACACACAGATATCAAGGTTGAAAGTAATTTCGTTGCTTTCACTTCACTGACTGTGTGTTGATATAGTCAGTGGAAAACATTGACAGTGTAGTGTAGTACAGTGGAAAACGTGGACCTGCTTTGCATGAAGTCAAATCTCTCTGGCTCCAGTCCCTGGTTTAGACTCTCTAGGACAGAGACATTGACCAATATCACAATACATTTAATGTGTCTGTGGTTATAATGCATTATAACAAAGTATTACCCCTCTCACTTTATCATCTCCTCAGCCCGCCCCTCCTCATCTCTGATTTGTTAAGCTGAACAGATGCTTCCGTAACGACCAGACACACAGCTCTTTAACCTCATTACACAGGTGCATAATTAAATCGCTTTAGCACCCATGAGCACCGGAGATAACCAAGCTAGCACATTTACACTGAACCAAAATATAAACGCAGCATGAACCTATTTCAAAGGTTTTACTGAGTTACAGTTCATATGAGGAAATCAGTCAATTTACATGAATTGATTAGGCCCTAATCTATGCATTTCACATGACTGGGAATACAGATCTGCATCTGTTGGTCACAGATACCTTAAAAAAAAAAGGTATGGGTGTGGATCAGAAACCCAGTCAGTATCTGCCTCATGCAGCGTGACACATCTCCTTCGCATAGAGTTGATCAGGCTTGTGGAATGTTGGACTGGATATTGGCAGGAACTGGAACACACTGTCGTATACGTTGATCCAGAGCATCCTAAACATGCTCAATGTGTGATATGTCTGAACTGGGACATTTTCAGCTTCCAGGAATTGTGTCCAGATCCTTGCGACATGAGGCAGTGTATTATCATGCTGAAACATGAGGTGATGGAGGCAGATGAATGGCACGACAATGGGCCATCACGGTCTCATCACGGTATCTCTGTGCATTGAAATTGCTATCGATAAAATACAATTGTGTTCGTTGTCCGTAGCTTATGCCTGTCCATACCATAACCCCCCCGCCACCATGGGGCACTGTTCACAATGTTGACATCAGCAGACCGCTCGCCTACATAACGCCATGACGTCTGCCATCTGCCCGGTGCAGTTGAAACTGGGATTCATCCGTGAAAGAGCAGAGCACACTTCTCCAGCGTGCCAGTGGCCATCGAAGGTGAGCATTTAACCTAAGCTAGCAGTGCAATTAATAGTATAATTTAAATCTTCAGTGAAAGTTAAGGAAGTTATTTAAAAACCTTCAAATAAACAATCATTTCCATTCTCTGAAGTCGGTTATGATGCCGAACTGCAATCAGCTCAAAAGCCTGGTGAGGACGACAAGCACGCAAATGAGATTCCCTGAGACGGTTTCTGACAGTTTGTGCAGAAATTCTTCGGTTGTGCAAACCAACAGATTCATCAGCTGTCTGGGTGACAACTCTCAGATGATCCCGCAGTGGGGAAAGTCAGATGTGAAAGTCCTGGGCTGGCGTGGTTACACGTGGTCTGCAGTTGTGAGGCCGGTTGGACATACTGCCAAATTCTCTAAAAGGACGTTGGAGGTGGCTTATGGTAGAGAAATTAACAGTAAATTATCTGCCAACCGTTCTGGTGGACATTCCTGCAGTCAGCATGCCAATTGCACCCTCCCTCAAAACTTGAGACATCTATGGGCATTGTGTTGTGATAAAACTGCACATTTTAGAGTGGCCTTGTATTGTCCCCAGCACAAGGTGCATCTGTTTAATCAGTTTCTTGATATGCCTGTCAGGTGGATGGATTATTGTGGAAAAGGAGAAAAGCTCACTAACGGGTGTAAACAAATTTGTGCACAACATTTGAGAGAAATAAGGTTTTTGTGTGTATGGAACCTTTCTGGGATCTTCTATTTCAGCTCATGAAACATGGGACCAACACTTTACATGCATTTATATTTTTGGTCACTGTAGGTCCTTGGAAGTTGTGACAGAGAACGTTTTTGGTTTCCCACTGGTCTGGTAACGAATCTTCCTGACCGGTAAAACAATGTTGTTTTTTAAAACTTTTTAAGAATGGGAGTGAAAATGTTGCTTGTTCTGGGAGTACATTTTTTTGTTTGCAGGGAGGTTCTGAGATTGTTTTATGAACATTCTGAGAATGGAAATGATTGGTTATTTGAACATTTTTAAATGACTTTTAATAACACTGCTAGCTTAGGTTAACTGTTTTGAACACAGATAGGAGGACATTGAAATTAATTTGCTTAGGCATTTTATTGTGGCACGGTGTCAGTGAGATTCGCACTTATGATCTTCTATTCTCTATCCTTTGAACTAGTCCACTGCACCACCGGGATGGTGCTAGTGCTAGTGTGTTTATTTTTATTTTTTATATTGATTCAGAGCTTTCTTTATTAATTTTAGTCTATTCAAACAGACCCCATTTCAAAGTGCGGCCAATACACCTGAACAAGATAGGGAATAGACAAAGTTTTGTTGACGCTGAGAACGGAATGTATCTATTTTTTAATAATGTTCTTAGAACATTCTTTGAACGTTACTAATGTTTTGTGGGTTTTATGTAACAATAACCAAATAGAACTATGAGGAAACCTGTAGGAAACGTTATGCTGAAGTACTGAAATTCCCACAGAAGAAAGTTGTTTCTTAATGTTCTCTGAACTATTGGAGAACATTCCCCAATGTCAAACCAGTTGGAGAACGTTCCTTGAACGTTACAAAATTGACAAATCTAACCATGTTTAAACTTTAAGGTTAAAGTAATGAAATAACCACAAAAATAAGGATTTTTTTGTCAAATTCCTTAAATGTGCTGAGAATGTTCCCAACCAAGTGATTATCCTGCACCATTCCCAGAAAGTTGTGGGAAGGTTGTATGCAAAATAACCATAGGACAACCATGCTCTCACCAAGCTCTAAGAAACATTGTACTACAACATGCATGAATATATACCAAATGTTTATTTCAGTATGTATATATTCACACTCCCTGACACACACTGGCTGAGATAGAATATGCCCAAAGTTCTGTATGATATATCTCACCTCAAAACCTCCAGTTTACAGTGTGGACTCCCTTGTCCGCCAGAGAGCAGCTGTACTCCTAAATCCTGCAGTTCATTGTTACTCAGATCCAGCTCTATCAGGTGTGAGAGATTTGACCTCAGAGCTGAAGCCAGAGAAGCAAAGCCTTCCGCTGTGACTTTACAACTCTCAGCCTGCAATGGGAGAAAAACATTTCCATCTCAGCTCTACATGAAGGATCAATTTATATTTTCTAACAAATTAGTTTTAATGGCATATTTGAGCGATGTCATTACTTCAGTGTCTTCGGTTTACAGTGTAGATTCCCCAGTTGAGCAGAGAGCAGCTCCAGTCCTGCATCCTGCAGTTTAGTATCACTCAGGTCCAGCTCTCTCCTAGATTAGAGGAGTTTGAGCTGAGAACTGAAGCCAACACATCACAGCATTTCTCTGTGAGATTACACCCTTTCTGCCTGAATAAGGAACAAAGAAGTGACAGAATGGGGTCAAAAATCTATTATTACCAATTAAATGGGAGTGTGCAACAAAATATGAATCATATAAATCGTATAGCTTGGTCACTCCTAAATATTGTGGATTTTTCTGAAACAGTTAATTGTACTAACAAATGAGTTAATACATACTGTAAGGTAGTGTGTACACTTATTACTTTGAAATAATTAGCAGGGCACCAGTCTAGTTATTGGACCAACTGGTTTTCTAAGAAGACCTGATTTATGAGTTATTTTAGTAATAACTCTATAAGACTACAATTAGAATAATATAGTGGTAAATGTATTAACCTGAAGGTATGAATTAGTTGAGAGTCAATTGGAGTTATTTTCCAGAATAACAAGACAAACACAATTGGTTTTCAGAATGTTATGTGCTACCTGGGAAGAGACTGCAGCAACAGCTGTGTGTGTGAGCATATAGTAAACCATACAGTCCAGACTGCAAACGATGCAATCTGATGACTGCAGCTGGAGCAGTGAAACATGGACACTTAAATACTGACAGACACACTCACACTTTAACTGTGTGTGTTGTATTGTTTAGGGGAGATAATAACAATGAGCTGGTGTTGGAGGAGCGTCCCTATCTGCAGCAGCAGTATGTCTCTGAGAGGATCACACACACCGACATGACCGCCCTCACCGCCCTGCCACCCGGACTGGACCAGGCTGAGTGGCTCGCCAGCAACAGTCAGTATATATATACGCACGCACGCACGCACGCACGCACGCACGCACGCACGCACGCACGCACGCACGCACGCACGCACGCACGCCACGCACGCACGCACGCACGCACGCACGCACGCACGCACGCACGCACGCACGCACGCACGCACGCACGCACGCACGCACGCACGCACGCACGCACGCACGCACGCACGCACGCACGCACACACACACACACACACACACACACACACATTGGGAATTCAGAAATGGGAGGCCTATTTGGGAGTGTTAGGGTTGAACCAGGGTTAAACATAAAGTGAGTTAGGGTTATGCCAAGATTAGAGTTGTGGTTGAGGTTTTTGGTTGAACCGGGATGTAGACATGAAGCTAGGGTTGAACCGGGATGTAGACATGAAGCTAGGGTTGAACCAGGATGTAGACATGAAGCTAGGGTTGAACCAGGATGTAGACATGAAGCTAGGGTTGAACCGGGATGTAGACATCAAGCTAGGGTTGAACCAGGATGTAGACATGAAGCTAGGGTTGAACCGGGATGTAGACATGAAGCTAGGGTTGAACCAGGATGTAGACATGAAGCTAGGGTTGAACCGGGATGTAGACATGAAGCTAGGGTTGAACCAGGATGTAGACATGAAGCTAGGGTTGAACCAGGATGTAGACATGAAGCTAGGGTTGAACCAGGATGTAGACATGAAGATACGGTTACTTTAGGGTTATGCCAAAAGAGTTAGGGTTAATTTTGTATATCCCTAATCCCAATATTGCATTACTATAACCTAAACTGTTTCTCTCTCCCTCTCCAGCGGTAGCGTTCTTTAAGCATATTAACCTGTTCTCCAGTACCCTTTCTGAGTTATGTACTCCTACCACCTGTCCTACAGCCTGCGGACCAAATAACATGTAAGTCACACTCAAACACACACACACGTACGTACGTTAATATTCACACTCATGCAGACATACCCTTCTGCTCCCTCAATGTGTCTGTGTGTAGAGTGTATACATGGACAGACGATCAGGGGAAGAAGTTGAGGTGTTCCGCTCCTCTCTACTTTGACTATACCATGTCCTACATCCAAGACCTACTGACAGATGAAGACGTCTTCCCCACCAGAGCAGGTACGCACACACACGCACGCACACACGCACGCACACACACACACACACACAGTGTGTGTGTGTGCTGCAGACATTCACTGCCCTACTGATCATCAACCAATGACTACAACATAACAAACCAACTGATCTATCAGTCAATAAAATACTCAACCCTTCTCCCCTTTCATTCCCACTCCCCCACTACCTTACACATCATCCTTTCCCTTCCCTCTCTTATCCCCAACACCTCTCTACATCCTATCCATCTCATTTCACCAGGGTCAGTGTTCCCAGCAGGCTTTGTTTTCTTGGTCAAGAAGGTGTTTCTGCTGTTGTTCCGTGTTCTGGCTCATATCTACTGGAGTCACTACAGAGAGGCCCTGGTTCTGGGACTACACCCCCACCTCAACACATTGTTCATACACCTCACACACTTCAGCCTTCAACACGACCTGCTGGAAGCAGAACACACACAACCTCTACAGGACCTGATCATTGCTCTGGGACAGTACAGCCTCACCTGACACACACACAAATGTAACTTCACAGATGTACACGCACGCACGCATGTATGTACACATACACACACAGCTTCAATGAATTTAGAGAGACAGACTCAGCGACTCTGTTGTATAAACTGTGAGATAACCTTTTAATGCAGTGGGCTAAATCAGGGTCACTTGGTAGTCTTAAGAAAATGTACTTTTAAACAAAAATATACAACTCACACATGGGCTTAAAAAAAGAAGACACCTGTACCATGTCAGATATAGAGTTGAAATGTATTACATTTAGCATTTACATCCCAATAGACTTTATATACTGTACATCACAGAAGACTGAAATATAACGAAACTGTTTGACATAGATTTTCTGCATTTTTTAAAATCATGTTTATTAATAATAAAAAAATATGAATAACATTCTACCAACGAGGCCACTAGGTTGTTTGACTGCAGGAAAGGGTTATGTAAGAAGAGGATGTGTATTGCTCTTTATGCTTTTGCATGTGATATGTATAATAGATAATATATGTTATGAAGATGATGTTCTTGTATGTTATTAAACTGAGGTCAAATGAATTTCAACGGTCATGTATACTGTAGGTCAACTATTATGCTCTCCTTCAAATCAAATTTTAGTCACTTGCACCGAATACAACAGGTGTAGACCTTACAGTGAAATGCTTACTTATGAATCCCTAACTAACAATGCAGTTACATTTTTTTTTTTTAAATGGATAAGAATAAGAAATAAAATTAACAAGTAATTAAAGAGCAGCAGTAAAATAACAATAGCGAGACTTAATACAGGAAACTCTACACACAAGTTATGTTCCAGGTTAATACAGTAGGTACAGTCACAGAAAGCACAGTTTCCCTTAAATGTTGCTGAGAATGTCTTCTTTCAGATGCTCTTTTCCATGGGTGAATAGCCCCAACCTTTCAATAGAGCCAAATGTTTGATGCATGTCAAAGTCATAAATCCATCAGATCGTCTGTGATCCAACGTTTTAAGTCAACATTTGTCAAAACTCAGTTTTAGCTGAAATTCAGATCAGTGTTGCTCAGCCTCTGAACATCATAGGGGAATCATTCTCATATCTATGTAGTCAGCGTGGTTGCACCATTCCTGTGCAGTTTGTTTCTAGGACACTCCAGTCAAAAGTTATATAGACTAAGGTCAAGGTCAAATTGTGGGGGTCAAATTGACCCAGAACATCATGGATGTCACTTTTCTTGTACCATGTAGTGATTTATTTTATTTATTTTTATTATGTGTTTTACAGAAAGTTCAAGAGTCATTGCAGGTCAATTTGACTCCAGATCAGTGTTGTTCAGCGTCTGAGTATCATAGGGATATCCTTCCTGTGCAGAAAGCTTATTTCTAGGACACACCGTTCAAAAGGTTATATAGACTAAGGTCAAATTGACCCAGAACATCACTTTTCTTGTACCGTGTAGTGATTTATTTTATTATGTGCTTTACAAGTTTGAGACCAGTAGCTAAGAGAGTATATGAAGGGTCATGGTGAAAACATTTAGTAAAACTGTAGGCCTATTTGAGTGATAAAAAAGTTCATCTTTCATCGTTCGTCTTTAAAAGTTATATGAACATGTCTTTAAAAGTTACATGAACATACACGTTTTTAAAAGTTACATGAACACGTCTTTAAAAGTTACATGAACATACACGTTTTTAAAAGTTACATGAACACGTCTTTAAAAGTTACATGAACATACACGTCTTTAAAAGTTACATGAACATACACGTCTTTAAAAGTTACATGAACATACACGTCTTTAAAAGTTACATGAACATACACGTCTTTAAAAGTTACATGAACACACACGTCTTTAAAAGTTACATGAACACACACGTCTTTAAAAGTTACATGAACACACACGTCTTTAAAAGTTATATGAACACGTCTTTAAAAGTTATATGAACACGTCTTTAAAAGTTATATGAACACGTCTTTAAAAGTTATATGAACACGTCTTTAAAAGTTATATGAACACGTCTTTAAAAGTTATATGAACACGTCTTTAAAAGTTACATGAACACGTCTTTAAAAGTTACATGAACACGTCTTTAAAAGTTACATGAACACGTCTTTAAAAGTTACATGAACACGTCTTTAAAAGTTACATGAACATACACGTCTTTAAAAGTTACATGAACACATCTTTAAAAGTTACATGAACACGTCTTTAAAAGTTACATGAACAAGTCTTTAAAAGTTACATGAACAAGTCTTTAAAAGTTACATGAACACGTCTTTAAAAGTTACATGAACACGTCTTTAAAAGTTACATGAACACGTCTTTAAAAGTTATATGAACATACACGTCTTTAAAAGTTACATGAACACACACGTCTTTAAAAGTTACATGAACACCCACGTCTTTAAAAGTTACATGAACACGTCTTTAAAAGTTACATGAACATACACGTCTTTAAAAGTTACATGAACACACACGTCTTTAAAAGTTACATGAACACGTCTTTAAAAGTTACATGAACACACACGTCTTTAAAAGTTACATGAACACCCACGTCTTTAAAAGTTACATGAACATACACGTCTTTAAAAGTTACATGAACACACACGTCTTTAAAAGTTACATGAACACACACGTCTTTAAAAGTTACATGAACATACACGTCTTTAAAAGTTACATGAACATACACGTCTTTAAAAGTTACATGAACACATCTTTAAAAGTTATATGAACATACACGTCTTTAAAAGTTATATGAACACACACGTCTTTAAAAGTTACATGAACACATCTTTAAAAGTTACATGAACACGTCTTTAAAAGTTACATGAACAAGTCTTTAAAAGTTACATGAACACGTCTTTAAAAGTTACATGAACACGTCTTTAAAAGTTACATGAACACGTCTGTAAAAGTTACATGAACACGTCTTTAAAAGTTATATGAACATACACGTCTTTAAAAGTTACATGAACACACACGTCTTTAAAAGTTACATGAACACCCACGTCTTTAAAAGTTACATGAACACGTCTTTAAAAGTTACATGAACATACACGTCTTTAAAAGTTACATGAACATACACGTCTTTAAAAGTTACATGAACACCCACGTCTTTAAAAGTTACATGAACATACACGTCTTTAAAAGTTACATGAACATACACGTCTTTAAAAGTTACATGAACACACACGTCTTTAAAAGTTACATGAACACACACGTCTTTAAAAGTTACATGAACACACACGTCTTTAAAAGTTACATGAACATACACGTCTTTAAAAGTTACATGAACATACACGTCTTTAAAAGTTACATGAACATACACGTCTTTAAAAGTTATATGAACATACACGTCTTTAAAAGTTACATGAACACATCTTTAAAAGTTACATGAACACGTCTTTAAAAGTTATATGAACACGTCTTTAAAAGTTATATGAACACATCTTTAAAAGTTACATGAACACGTCTTTAAAAGTTATATGAACACGTCTTTAAAAGTTACATGAACACGTCTTTAAAAGTTACATGAACACGTCTTTAAAAGTTATATGAACACGTCTTTAAAAGTTACATGAACACGTCTTTAAAAGTTACATGAACACGTCTTTAAAAGTTACATGAACACGTCTTTAAAAGTTACATGAACACATCTTTAAAAGTTACATGAACACGTCTTTAAAAGTTACATGAACATACACGTCTTTAAAAGGGGCAATTCAGAACCAAGATATGCGCACATAAATGGAACTTAATTCCTTTTTCATGCACTTTCCTGTCTGTGCGCATTCTGACCTTGAACTTAAGCATGGGGAAATGGATGTACCAGCCAGCTATTCGTTTGGTGTTGGAGATGGCAGAAGTGTCTACGGATATGCGTATTCTGACCTTGACTTAATTCCACCAGCTTTATGTACGAGAAAACCATTAATAAGGTTGAGCAACCTGTCAGGTTCCAAGTGGAAAAATATCTACTTCATTTTTTCCATTTAATTACCAAACTGATGACTGCCGTTTAACCTTTGTGCACTCTCAAATGTTTCAATTATATGCCCCGACTTTTACTATTTTCCATTTGTAGACTATCATGTTAAATATTATCCACTGTCCACCGTCAGTAATACAAGTTCAGAGTTTTAATACCCACATACATTTATAACTCACTTTAGTATTAGTACCCTTCAATTTGTAGCCTGCATTTTGAGGGAGGGAGTAGGAGAGAGGATGCAAGGAATCAAGGGAAGAATGCACCTCATGTCTTAATAGGACACTCTGGTTTGAACAGAAGTAAAACATTGATCTCCAACAACCTCCAGCTGTATTGCGGTTTAACGGAACCATCTACGGGGAAAAAGTGCAGGGATCTTAGACCTCCTTACAGAGAGCTGAGACGCCCAACCCGGTGTGAACATGGCAGAGAGATGGTTCCAGAGGAGAACAGAGAGGACGACACAGTGGACCTGTGAGGAGGAAAAGAGAGCTGAGACGCCCAACCCGGGTGTGAACATGGCAGAGAGATGGTTCCAGAGGAGAACAGAGAGGACGACACAGTGGACCTGTGAGGAGGAAAAGAGAGCTGTGTGAAAGTGAGGCTTCATGCTGATATCATACTGTTCTGCTCTGTTATACAAACATTCCAAATCAGCTTGGCTTTGAAACAATCCATTCTGATATAAGTCTAAAATGTTTAATGTTTTTCTAATTCAGCAAAAAAATATCCAGACATTATTAGAACAACTGCAGAAGAAGCTGGAGAAATCTAACGACCTAGATTTGTCTGTTTCTTTTCCGGATTCTGCTGGATTCTCAGTGAAACACATTGTGTATAGCTAGTATACCATAACTGTTACAAACATATTATGGTACTACAATGCATTTTTAAACAGAGAAGGCGGACCGTCTGCTCATCCATACGTTACATATTAAGCATTACAGCTTCACACATGGTCCTCATACTGTCCTGATATTATGAGCACTTTTTGTACAAATTTCAAGGTGAGAAAACAATACTAAAATCACAGTAGCATGCTATAGTAGCACTATAGTAGAACGGATAGGTCCTTTATCCTAACACTGTTATAGCTAAGTGGCACAGGGTCAGTGAAAGAGCCAGACCAAACCCTGGGTATAGGGGCTCAGTGAATGAGTGGAATGTGAACAGGTTGGTCAGTGCACCAAAGGAGATGCTGTAGAAGTATAGAGTACCGGCCGGCCAGTCCAGATAAACACCTACTCTGTTGGTGCGGGATGAGTGGACAGGTATGACGGTTTTATGATAATTGTGCCAGAAAGTATCTGTCATCAGAGCACTCCAGACTCTAGGACTTGTTGTTGAGTCTAATCACTAGCTTCCCCCATCCTGCTTGTTCTACATGCCACCCCTATATCAACCCTCTTCCCCCTCCACTCTACCTCCCAGTAACAGTGTTCAGTCAGACCCTCTCTACACAGCACTTGTGACCATTCCTCAAACTTCTCTGGGTGATCAGGATACAGCTGTTCCTTTTATTTCCCCATGTCACTTTTCTGTTCTCCTTAGACCGAATCAGATACCCGTATGCTGTGTTTTGGTCCAATGTGAGCTTGCAGGCATATGTTGGACAGGATGAAATCAATTGTAAAAACCATTGCAAACCATTAATATTGCATTCTTGACCATTTCATTTTACAGTCGTGACTTACATTTCAAGTGCCCAGCTTTGATCTGTCATTTTCTATTGTGGTCCACACTATATAAATAACAGAGGAAATGATTAGTGATATTTTCTTCATAAAACAAAAATCAGACACAAGCTAGGTTTCCATCCAATTGGTTACAGATTTTCATGCAAATATATTTTTTTAAATTACATAAAAACAAAATGTTCATTTTCCCACCTGAGATGTATTTCCATCAAATTTACTTGTTGGGGATAAAAGGCTGTGTGAGATGATATCATTCAAATAAAAATAGATTTTGGATTTAAATTCAACTAAACGCAGTTTACCCACCTTTATCAGAAAAATGCATTGAAAGAATAGGGAGTGTTTATTTTTTCCCTGCGACCAGCAATCAGTTTAGCCACCTATTTTTTTACCTCTACATAACTGGCTATTTGGAGTTTATGGTAATAGGCCTACACATTGTAGCCTAATCTAGTAAATTGCTGTTTTTCCCACGACAGTTTCAGCCCTATTTCAGGTGTCCCGACATTTCAGGCTACAAAAAAGGTACATTTGTAAGCAAGACACATCAATTAACGTAGGCCTAATCAATGGAAATTGCTGAATGACATTAGGCACAATGTCTGGTGTTTGGTCAAGAGATTTATATTTCCATTCATCAAATGGCATGAGTATACATGCATTGCACTACTTGGATTATTTTGGAGTGGATGAACATGCACAGGTTGCCTACTTTTGAAGTGATTTGTTTGAAAATCAGAGGAAGGCATCATGACTGGTTGTGACACTAAGTGTAACGTTTTGTGTGGATAGTGGAGATTTATTTATAGAACATGATAACACTCAACAGTGAACCTTTATATATTCTTACAGGACCACAAGGCCAGTAGGCCTACTGCGGCATATTGTACTTTAATGAAGAAACAATGCCTGAATTGGAAAGAAATTTGGTAGGGAGAGTAATTATTTGGAAGTCGCTATCTTAAAGGGATACATTAGGGATTTTGGCAATGAAGCTCTTTATCTACAGTACTTCCCCAGAGTCAGATAAACTCGTGGTTACCATTTTTATGTCTGGGTGCAGTTTGAAGGAAGTTGCTAACTACCGCAATGGTTAACTAGCGTTAGCATGCTAGCAGATATCCACAGACTTCCAGTCATTGCACTAAAGCCAGTTAGCATTGGCTCACAAAACTAACTAACATCCTTCATACTGGACACAGAGACATAAAAACAGTATCCATGAGTTCATCTGACTCTGGGAAAGTAGATAAAGGGCCTCATTGCCAAAATCCCAAATTATCCCTTTAACCAAAGCAACCAATGCAAGGTGCTTTGTTTTATAATTTTGCATCTTTGCGTGAAGAAAAGATGCCCGAAAAGAGGACGCAGATAGGGGATCCTTCTGAGAATCCGGAGGCGAGCGAGCAAACTCCCAAAGCCTTCCAGTCTCCTTGCTAACGTGCAATCGTTGGAAAATAAAATTGATGACCTACTATCAAGATTATCCTACCAACGGGACATTTAAAACTGTAACATCTTATGTTTCACTGAGACGTGGCTGAACAAAGAAACGGACAATATAGAGCTTACGGGATTTTCCATGCACCGGCAGAACAGAGACGCTACCTCTGGTAAGACGAGTGGGGGTGTGTGTATTTTTGTCAATAACAGCTGGTGCGTGATGTCTAATATTAAATTAGTCTAGAGGTATTGCTCGCCTGAGGTAGAATACCTTATGATAAGCTGTCGCCCGCACTATCTACCAAGAGAGTTCTCATCTGTATTATTCGTAGCCGTCTATTTACCACCACAAAGCGAAGCTGGCACTAAGACCGGTCTCAACCAACTCTATAAGGCCATAACCCATAATGTCAAAGGGGAATTATGTGTTTTGACATTTTTATAAATTCATAAAAAATGAAAAGCTGAAATGTCTTGGAGTCAATAAGTATTCAACCCCTTTGTTATGGCAAAACTAAGTTCAAGAGTAAAAATATGTCAAACAAGTAACATACGTTGCATGGACTCACTCTGTGTGCAATAATAGTGTTTAACATGATTTTTGAATGATTACCTCATCTCTGAACCCCACACATACAAAATGATATGCAAGGTCCCTCAGTCAAGCAGTGAATTACGAACACAGACACAACCACAAAAACCAGGGAGGTTTAACAAAAAAAGAGAAGTGCACCTATTGGTAGATGGGTAAAAAAAAGCAGACATTGAATATCCCTTTGGGGAAACATGGGGAAGTTATTACTTACACTTTGGATGGTGTATTAATACACCCAGATACAGGCGTCCTTCCTAACTCAGTTGCCGGATCGGAAGGAAACTGCTCAGGGATTTCACCATGAGGCCAATGGTAACTTTAGAGTTGAATGGCTGTGATAGGAGAAACTGAGGATGGATCAACAACATTGTAGTTACTCGACAATACTAACCTAATTGACAGAGTGAAAAGAAGGAAACCTGTACAGAATACAAATATTCCAAAACCTACATTTTGCACCAAAGTAATACTGCAAAAAATGTGCCACTTTTTGTCCTGAATACAAAGTGTTATGTTTGGGGCGAATCCAATACAACATATTATCGAGTACCACTCTCCATATTATCAAGTACAGTGGTAGCTGCATCATGTTATGGGTATCCTTGTAATTGTTAAGGACTGGGGATTTTTCAGGATAAAGAAAATAAACGGATTGGCGCTAAGCACATGCAAAATCCTAGAGGAAAACCTGGTTCAGTCTGCTTCCCACCAGAGACTGGAAGATGAATCTTTCATCTTTCAACACGACAATAACATGAAACACAAGGCCAAATCTACACTGGAGTTTCTTACCAAAGAAGACAGTAAATGTTCCTTACAGTTCTGACATAAATCTACTTAAACATCTATGACAAGACAAGAATTGGCTGTCTAGCAATGATCAACAACCAATTGGGGAGCTTGAGGAATTTGAAAATAATAAAATGGGCAAATGTTGCACAATGTAGGTGTGGAAAGCTCTTAAAGACTCTTAAAAGGTGCTCCTACAAAGTATTGACTCAGTGGTGTGAATACTTATGTAAATTAGTTATTCCTGAATTTCATTTTCAATACATTCGCCAATATTTCTAAAAACATGTTTTCACTTTGTCATTATGGGGTATTGTGTGTAGATGAGTGATAAAAATATTTATTTAATCCATTTTAAATTCAGGCTGTAACACAACAAACTGTCTAATAAGTAAAGGGGTATGAATACTTTCGAAAGGCACTGCAGTATTTCACAAAAACATAATTTCCTTACCTTGATTACATTGGGATAAGATCAAATTGGGGAACCCCGGTACACAGTCAAGTTAGTACAGTTGAAGACGGAAGTTTACATACACCTCAGTCGAATACATTTAAACTCAGTTTTTCACAATTCCTCACATTTAATCCGAGTAAAAATTCCCTGTCTTAGGTCAGATAGAATCACCACTTAATTTTAAGAATGTGAAATGTCAGAATAATAGTAGAGAGAATGATTTCTTTCAGCTTTTACTTCTTTCATCACATTCCCAGTGGGTCAGAAGTTTACATACACTCAATAAGTATTTGGTAGCATTGCCTTTAAATTGTTTAATAACTTAGGTCAAACGTTTTGGGTAGCCTTCCACAAGTTTCCCACAATAAGTTGGGTGAATTTTGGCCCATTCCTCCTGACAGAGCTGGTGTAACTGAGTCAGATTTGTAGGCCTCATTTCTCGTACACGCTTTTTCTGCCCACACATTTGATATAGGATTGAGGTCAGGGCTTTGTGATGGCCACTCCAATACCTTGACTTTGTTGTCCTTAAGCCATTTTGCCACAACGTTGGAAGTATGTTTGAGGTCATTGTCCATTTGGGACCAAGCTTTAACTTCCTGACTGATGTCTTGAGATGTTGCTTCAATATATCCACATAATTGTCCAACCTCATGATGCCATCTATTTTGTGAAGTGCACCAATCCCTCCTGCAGCAAAGCACCCCCACAACATGATGCTGCCACCCCCATGCTTCACGGTTGGGATGGTGTTCTTTGGCTTGCAAGCCTCCACCTTTTTCCTCCAAACATAACGATAGTCATTATGGCCAAACAGTTCTATTTTTGTTTCATCAGACCAGAGGACATTTCTCCAAGAAGTACGATCTTTGTCCCCATGTGCAGTTGCAAACCTTAGTCTGGCTTTTTTATGGCGGCTTTGGAGCAGTGGCTTCTTGCTTGCTTCTTCCTATCCTACCTCATTTGCACATGCTGTATATAGATCTTTCTACTGTATGTTTGTTTATTCCATGTGTAACTCTGTTGTTGTATGCGTTGAACTGCTTTACTTTATCTTGGCCAGGTCGCAGTTGCAAATGAGAACTTGTTCTCAACTAGCCTACCAGGTTAAATTAAGGTGACATAAATAAATAAATAAAAATTGCTGAGCAGACTTTCAGGTTATGTCGATATAGGACTTGTTTTACTGTGGGTATAGGTACTTTTGTACCGGTTTCCTCCAGCATCTTCACAAGATCCTTTGCTGTTGTTCTGGGATTAATTTGCACTTCTTGCACCAAAGTACGTTCATCTCTAGGAGACACAATGCGTCTTCTTCCTGAGCGGTATGATGGCTGCGTGGTCCCATGGTGTTTATACTTGCGTACTATTGTTTGTACAGATGAACGTGGTACCTTCAGGCGTTTGGAAATTTCTCCCAAGGGTGAACCAGACTTGTGGAGGTCAACAATTTTTTGCCTGAGGTCTTGGCTGATTTCTTTAGATTTTCCCATGATGTCAAGCAAAGAGGTACTGAGTTTGAAGGTAGGCCTTGAAATACATCCACAGGTACACCACCAATTGACTCAAATGATGTCAATTAGTCTATCAGAAGCTTCTAAAGGCATGACATCATTTTCTGGAATTTTCCAAGCTGTTTAAAGGCACAGTTCATTTATTGTATGTAAACTTCTGACCCAGTTCATTTATTGTATGTAAACTTCTGACCCACTGGAATAGTGATACAGTGAATTATAAGTGAAATAATCTGTCTGTAAATAATTGTTGGAAAAATTACTTGTGTTATGCACAAAGTAGATGTCCTAACCTACTTGCCAAAACTTAGTGCTGGGCTCCTTTAAAAAAAAATCTTAGTTGTGCAGGGTTCGGTAGGAGGGTTTCATTTTTCTTAATGTTTTTTTTAAGTCCAAACTGAATTAGCTAACTATCCTTACCTTAACATAATAGCTAGTTAGATAAATGTTAGCGAGTAAATGACTGGGATGATTACCATGGAAGTAATGGTTGAGTCCAACTAAATGGATGGCAAATTCAACACTCTGTTATATCAACTTTGGAAAGAGTAATAGCTACCCGGTCTGTTTGTTGAGAACACTCTAACACAGTTAACATTTTCAATTCTAATTTCTTTAATTGTGATTTATTCAACCGAAATGAATAAATCCTTTGGTGGCATCCCATAGTGGTGGCATCCCATATAATCTGGCGTTCAGACAGTTTTTAATGATCATTATGAATTATTATAATGCAAGCATGGGGTGCTTCCACACAGAAGGTTTCAGACACTTGTAGAATCTATGCCAAGGCGCATTGAGGCTGTTCTGGCGGCTTAACTCCATATTAAGATGCTTTATGTTGGTGTTTCCTTTATTTTGACAGTTACATGCAGCAGCAGGCTACACGGAAAATGGAACAGACAATGGAACAGGCGGATAGGGGAAACATTACATTGATGTGAATGGCATGTTACAGAAGGGCCCAGTAATTGTGTGTGATTTCACGTTTTTGAGAAACTGGATTGTGGTTGTCTTATTAGATTTGTCCTGCATGTACAAAATTACATGAATGTCTGTCCCAATAACCAGATGGAATTCTGTTAATTATAATAATATGCTGTTCAGAGACTCAAAAAACGTAGGATCATATGAATTTGGAGCAAATACATCAATATGCACATTACTGCATTTTCTTAAATGAAAACACACCATTACTCATCAAACATAATTAAGTGCAATATGTGTGTGAAATCAATTATGTAAACCTGGCTAAGACATTGTATAGGCCTATGCTCTGTCTTTGTACAAATAGAAAAATATGCACCGTTGTGTGACTCTCATAAAGGGAGCATGTCTGTAGTACTTCTAATTTCCCACTCCGGGATATTGTGATGGGATGTCACTGTTAAGTAGCTCTCTGTAACCCTGGATGTCCATCCATCTGTAGTAAACTAAACACCGGGGGCGTTGGCAAATTCATTGACAAATTCATTGACAACTTCGGCTTTAGTTTATATAGAGCGGCTAGGACCTGTTATTCTGAAATGGGTGTGAGAGGGTGAAGTTCGTAATGTGGCACTTTCACGAGGCTGAATTTTTTTCCTCTTAAATACGAAGAATGGGCGTATATCCGCAGCTATAAATGTAGGCCCAACCTATCGCTCTTGTAATTTCTTTGGACCGGTCAGAATCAGCTGCAAATAGCTGCTCGAAAGCAGAGTGGAGACAAAGTTGTGTAGTTTTTGCGCTTTCGTCTTGTTCTGTCTATTTGAAGAATCTCAAATATATCATATATTTTGATTTGTTTACCACATGATTCCATGTGTTATTTCATAGTTTTGATGTCAAAATAAAGAAAAACCCTTGACTGAGTAGGTGTTCTAAAACTTTTGACCGGTAGTGTACATCAGGGATAGAGCGATAAATACATACAACCACATTAGAGAGACACATACACAGGCCAGTTTGAGGACTCCGGAGGCGAACATCATTCTAAAAAGCAGCTAGCGGATCAACCTGGGGTTACATGGTTATGCTCTCTGCCCCACAGCCACCCTGGCACAGACTTCAATGGGGCGATGAGCACATACAGGAACCCTGTCTCCAGGAGAAGAAACATCCTGGATACCGTTGGCGGGAAGGAGAGGAGAGTGGAAAACAGAAAGAGCAAGGTGGAGAGTGTTAGAGTCTGAGCATGCCCAGGTTGTTGTTGTCGTGATGTTTTCATCATGGTGTTAATATTACATTTTTTATTTAACCTTTATTTAACTAGGCAAGTCAGTTAAGAACAAATTCGCATTTACAATGACGGCCTACCGGGGAACAGTTGGTTAACTGCCTTTTTCAGGGGCAGAACTGCAGATTTTTACCTTGTCATCTCAGGGATTCGATCAAGCGCCTTTGCGGTTACTGGCCCAACGCTCTAACCACTAGACCAGAAAATGTTTACCTTTTGATGGGTAGGTGCCAGCCATCTCTGGCTACGTGGGTCACCACAAAGTGTAGGCAGATGAATAGTGATCTCCCAATAAGAAGCCGTAACCTTGTTAATTACCTGCGGTAAATCAAAAATCATTTGAGGAGATGGAAACTCCACTTAAATCGTATTAATGCCAATTATGTCTGTTTCCCATGCATCGTCAATGAGCCGCGCGTGGTATTTTGGGGCAGGGGGAGCTCTCCTTCAAGGAGTGAATGGGAGTCAATTGGGCGCTAGCTCAAAAACCCAACATTAGCATGAATTTAGTGAACAAGAAGTACAACATCACAAATATTTTCAGAGATGTAAGATGACTACCTTCTCTGTAATGTCATATAGCTTTGGAATCGTGACATTACGTACTTTTGAGGACGTGGATTTCTCAACTCATACTCTGATTTTGAGAGGGGATTACGTAAAAATCAGTTTAGCAACCGTGTGATGCAGCATTACAACGTGAACTTAATTGGTCGACAGTCTGCTGGGTGGGGCGTTATACAGTCCCCCAGTCATTGCTCAATTGGATTCTTCTCTTATTTTCTCTAATATCTTTGGGTAAGCACACAAGCTTTACATGGGTACCCATACAGCCAGAAGAGTTCAAGAAGTGATTAGGGAAGTTGAGCAGTGTTCCCTCAGGTGGGGCTTCAAGTTTTATTTTTTTCAAGAAGGAAGGTTGGGGAGGAAATATACATATACTTGGAAGTTGTATGGAAGGAATCTGGAGAGGGTGGGAGGGTTTAGGATCCTGGGGCTCTGGTTTGACACATGGGCGGAGCATATTAACAGGGTAGTCCTCAAATGAGAAAAAAAATCTATGTGATGCGTTGCTTGTCAGGAATGGATTGGGTGCAGATAGAATGGCAGTGATAATGATATATATAGCGCTGTTAAGGTCATCACTGGATTATGGAGGTATAGCATTTGGAGCAGCGGCTCAGACATTTTTTAAACAGCTAGATTTAATGCAGGCCCAAACCCTAAGAATATGTTGTGGAATACTCAGGACCTCCCTGGTGGCAGCGATGCAGGTAGAGTTGGGAGAGCTAGCCTTGACATGTTGGGTAAATCTACAAGGGCATAAGGCTATACAGCCTACAAAAAAAGGTAATCCTAGAGTGCAGGGAACATGAATGAAATCTGAATGCAAGCTATGGGAGAATAGGCAATGGCATGGAGTAGATTCAGTTTTAAGTGAACATTTAAAGCCACAATACTATGCTTTCTTGAATATATTCACAGATGGACTCAAACAGGGAGGACAGGTGCAGCTTTTAATGTTCCTGAGTTTAAGGTGGCAGTGACAAAAAGATCAATGGATAAATTATCTGTTTAATCAATGGAGTTGCTGGCCTTACTATTGGTTGCAGAGTGAGTGGAGGAGGTGAGGCCAGACAGAGTAGTCATCTGCTCGGACTCCTGTGCAGCACTGAGGAGCTAAAGTTAGTGTCTCAGAGCGACATGATGTACTGTATGAGGTTTTGCGGTGCTTGTATAGGGTGAAGGAAATTGGGTTATTTGTGATGTTCCTCTGGGTACCAGCTCATGTGGGAGTAGAGGGGAATGAGGACGTAGATGTTGTCACCAAGCAGGCTCTTAAAACATCCTAATGTTGAGATGGAAATGTCAAATCAGTAAAGCAGAAGCCAAGGGGTTAATAAGAACAGTGGTTCAAAATAAATGGCAAGAGTTGTGGAACAGGGAGAGAAAGGGAAGACACCTGTACAAGATCCAGGAAAAGGTGGGGGCAGGGAGGTCCTCAGGCCGAGATAGTAGGAAAGTATAGTCACAAGACTGGGACACAGGGCTCAATAGTACATTGAAATTGGTGGGGAAACAAACCGGGAGGTGTTATTATTTTCAGGAGGTGGAACAGTGGAACATTTTCTATTTCAGTGCCAGAAATAGGGAAAGGGAGCGATTGTTATTAGATATGAGGAGTAATGAGGTTGAAGAGCCAGGATTAAGTGCTGGGGAAATCTTCAGGGGATGTAGTATTTATGTATTTTGTTTCCTTAGGGAGACGAATATTGGGTAGCATTTAGATCTTCACTGTCTTTGGTCCACACTCAAGTCCAGTTGGTGGCGATAATGCACCTTAAAGTTGGTTGCCAAATGCCATATTAAATCCACAGAAGTAGCTTTACGTGGGTAGAAGTCATTGCCAACAGTGACAATAGCATTGTGATGCAGAACAGTGGGCTGAGAATAGAACGTTCGGAAGGCATGTTGGTACCATGGTGCTCAATAGGAGCTGGCAGGGTGAAAAATCTTTTTTTCAGGATTTTATGTATAGTAATTTTATTAAACTGGGCTCCATGGTGGATGCAATGTCATGTGTCCAGTCTACTCGGCTTGGTATCCACTATATTCCACAGCCCAAATTGGCTAGAACATAAAAAATTATAATAAAAAATTCATTCATGCTTAATTAAAAAATATGCAGGGTTTATGACCGTGGCTATGGAAGCTAGTGATGACCCTCCATCTCATCCCTTGGCAGTAGTGCTGTAGATTCATTTATTACTGACCTCAAACCAGAGTCTCACAGAGCGTTCAAAATCAGCCCACTGACACCGCTATCAGATCACAGCAAAATAGAGCAATACTTAAATCATGAGGCATCAAAGCCAAAGGAACTGCATAATAATAAGAAATGCTATAGATGGAAAGTGGTGTAGAAACCAACCAAAAAAACAATTAGGCAACAACAAATTCAATTCCTTCTAGACAACTTCCTGGACAAAACATTTCACTGTAATAGTGAATGCGTAAACTTGGCAGTAGAAAACCTAAACAGTATATTTGACCTCTCAGCTTCCCTATCAAATCCCAAAAATTAAAGCAGACAACCTAAGAAAATTAACAATGACAAAAGGTTTGATGACAAAAAAAAAAATATATTAAGAAATTGAGAAACCCTTCCAACCAAAAACATATTATAGACCCAGAAAATCTGAGCCTTCAATATGGTGAATCACTAAAATACAGAAATACACTATGGAAAAAGGAGGAACAGCACGTCAGAAATCAGCTTAATGTAATTGAAGAATCCATAGAATCAAACCACTTCTGCGAAAATTGGAGCACACTAAACAAACAGAGTTATCTATCCAAAATGGTGATGCATGGATAAGCCACTTCTCCTATTTTTTGGGCTCTATAGCAAAGAACAAACAGCAAAAACATGATCGAAAACAAATCTTGAATCAACTATTAAAGACTACCAGAACCAACTGAATTCTCCAATTACATTGAATGAACTACAGGACAAAATACAAACCCTCCAACCCAAAAAGTCCTGTGCTGTTGATGGTATCCTAAATGAAATGATCAAATATACAGACCACAAAATCCAATTGGCTTTACTTAAACTTAACATCCTCAGCTCTGGCATTTTCCCCAATGTTTGGTATCAAGGACTGACCCCAATAACAACTGTGGGATATGCCTCAACAGCAACCGTGGGAAAATCCTCTGCATTATTATTAACAGCATACTCGTACATTTCCTCAGTGAAAACAATGTACTGAGCAAATGTCAAATTGGCTTTTTACCAAATTATTGTATGACAGACCATGTATTAACCATGCACACCCTAATTGACAAAAAACAAAAAAAAAACAAAGGCAAAGTCTTCTCATGCTTTGTTGATTTAAAAAAAGCTTGACTCAATTTGGCATCAGGGTCTGCGATACAAATTAATGGAAAGTGGTGTTGGGGGAAAAACATACACCGTTATAAAATCCATGTACACAAACAACAGGTGTGCGGTTAAAATTGGCAAAACAAAACAAACATTTCTTTCCAAGGGTTGTGGGGTAAGACAGGGATGCAGCTTGAGCCCCACTCTCTTCAACAACGACATACTGTATATATATCAACGAATTGGCGATAATGAACTTCCCAGTATGGATTTACTGCCATACAATAACTCTACAGTCTGCAGCATCTGACTAGAATATGAAGTCAAAAATGTTGACTGTTTGCTGATGATCTGGTGCTTCGGTCTCCAACCAAGGAGGGCCTACAGCAGCACCTAGATCTTCTGCAAAGATACTGCCAGACCTGGGCCCTGACAGTAAATCGCAGTAAGACAAAAATAATGGTGTTCCAAAAAAGGTCCAGTTGACAGGACCACGAATACAAATTCCATCTACACACCGTTGCCCTGAAGCACACAAAAACTATACAGTTGAAGTCGGAAGTTTACATACACTTAGGTTGGAGTCATTAAAACTCGTTTTTCAACCACTCCACAAATTTCTTGTTAAATAACTATAGTTTTTAGGACAAGTCATTCAGGATATATACTTTGTGCATGACACAAGTAATTTTCCAACAATTGTTTACAGACAGATTATTTCACTCATAATTCACTGTATCACAATTCCAGTGGGTCAGAAGTTAACATACACTAAGTTGACTGTGCCTTAAAACAGCTTGGAAAATTCCAGAAAATGATGTCATGAATTTAGAAGCTTCTGATAGGCCAATTGACATCATTTGAGTCAATTGGAGGTGTACCTGTGGATGTATTTCAAGGCCTACCTTCAAACTAAGTGCCTCTTTGCTTGACATCATGGGAAAATCTAAAGAAATCAGGCAAAACCCCGGGGGAAAAAATGGTTGACCTCCACAAGATTGGTTCATCCTTAGGAGCAATTTCCAAACGCCTGAAGGTACCACGTTCATCTGTACAAACAATAGTACGTAAGTATAAACACCATGGGACCACGCAGCCGTCATACCGCTCAGGAAGGAGACACGTTGTCTCCTAGAGATGAACGTACGTTGGTGCGAAAAGTAAAAGAAAAGTACAAATCAATCCCAGAACAGCAGCAAAAGGACCTTGTGAAGATGCTGGAGGAAACAGGTACAAACGTATCTACACTGCTCAAAAAAATCAAGGGAACACTTAAACAACACAATGTAACTCCAAGTCAATCACACTTCTATGAAATCAAACTGTCCACTTAGGAAGCAACACTGATTGACAATACATTTCACATGCTGTTGTGCAAATGGAATAGACAATAGGTGGAAATTATAGGCAATTAGCAAGACACCCCCAATAAAAGAGTGGTTCTGTAGGTGGTGACCACAGACCACTTCTCAGTTGCTATGCTTCCTGGCTGATGTTTTGGTCACTTTTGAATGCTGGCGGTGCTTTCACTCTAGTGGTAGCATGAGACGGAGTCTACAACCCACACAAGTGGCTCAGGTAATGCAGCTCATCCAGGATAGCACATCAATGCGAGCTGTGGCAAGAAGGTTTGCTGTGTCTATCAGCGTAGTGTTCAGAGCATGAAGGCGCTACCAGGAGACAGGCCAGTACATCAGGAAACGTGGAGGAGGCCGTAGGAGGGCAACAACCCAGCAGCAGGACCGCTACCTCCGCCTTTGTGCAAGGAGGAGCAGAAGGAGCACTGCCAGAGCCCTGCAAAATTACTTCCAGCAGGCCACAAATGTGCATGTGTCTGCTCAAACGGTCAGAAACAGACTCCATGAGTGTGGTATGAGGGCCCGACGACCACAGGTGGGGGACGTTTGGCATTTGCCAGAGAACACCAAGATTGGCAAATTCGCCACTGGCGCCCTGTGCTCTTCACAGATGAAAGCAGGTTCACACTGAGCACATCTGTCTCACGGAGTCTGGAGACGCCGTGGAGAACGTTCTGCTGCCTGCAACATCCTCCAGCATGACCGGTTTGGCGGTGGGTCAGTCATGGTGTGGGGTGGCATTTCTTTGGGGTTCCGCACAGCCCTCCATGTGCTCGCCAGAGGTAGCCTGACTGCCATTAGGTACCGAGATGAGATCCTCAGACCTGAATCCAATTGAGCACATCTGGGACATCATGTCTCGCTCCATCCACCAACGCCACGTTGCACCACAGACTGTCCAGGAGTTGGCGGGTGCTTTCGTCCAGGTCTGGGAGGAGATCCCTCAGGAGACCATTCGCCACCTCATCAGGAGCATGCCCAGGCGTTGTAGGGAAGTCATACAGGCACGTGGAGGCCACACACACTACTGAGCCTCATTTTGACTTGTTTTAAGGACATTACATCAAAGTTGGATCAGCCTGTAGTGTGGTTTTCCACTTTAATTTTGAGTGTGACTCCAAATCTAGATCTCCATGGGTTGATAAATTTGATTTCCATTGATCATTTGTGTGATGTTGTCAGCACATTCAACTATGTAAAGAAAAAAGTATTTAATAAGAATATTATATTAATTCAGATCTAGGATGTGATATTTTAGTGTTCACTTTATTTTTTTTGAGCAGTGTATATCGACTATAGTGGTGCACCAATCTACCAACACTGGATATAGATACTTTTGTACCTGTTTCCTCCAGCATCTTCACAAGGTCCTTTTGCTGCTGTTCTGGGATTGATTTTCACTTTTCGCACCAAAGTATCAACATAACCTGAAAGGCCACTCAGCAAGGAAGAGGCCACTGCTCCAAAACCGCCATAAAAAAGCCAGACTACGGTTTGCAACTGCACATGGGGACAAAGATCGTACTTCTTGGAGAAATGTCCTCTGGTCTGATGAAGCAAAAATACAACTGTTAGGCCATAATGCCCATCGTTATGTTTGGAGGAAAAAGGGGGAGGCTTGCAAGCCAAAGAATACCATCCCAACCGTGAAGCATGGGGGTGGCAGCATCATGTTGTGGGGGTGCTTTGCTGCAGGAGGGATTGGTGCACTTCACAAAATAGATGGCATCATGAGGTTGGACAATTATGTGGATATATTGAAGCAACATCTCAAAACATCAGTTAGGAAGTTAAAGCTTGGTCGCTGATGGGTCTTCCAAATGGACAATGATCCCAAGCATACTTCCAAAGTTGTGGCAAAATGGCTTAAGGACAACAAAGTCAAGGTATTGGAGTGGCCATCACAAAGCCCTGACCTCAATCCTATAGAAAATGTGGGCAGAACTGAAAAAGCGTGTGCGAGAAATGAGGCCTACACACCTGACTCAGTTACACCAGCTCTGTCAGGAGGAATGGGCCAAACTTCCCCCAACTTATTGTGGGAAGCTTGTGGAAGGCTACCAGAAATGTTTGACTCAAGTTAAACAATTTAAAAGGCAATACACTCAATTAGTATTTGGTAGCATGTAAACTTCTGACCCACTGGGAATGTGATTAAAGAAATAAAATATAATCACTCTACTATTATTCTGACATTTCACATTCTTAAAATTAACTGGTTATCCTAACTGACCTAAGACAGGGAATTTTTACTATGATTAAATGTCAGGAATTGTGAAAAACTGAGTTTAAATGTAATTGGTTAAGGTGAATGAAAACTGTACGTACCTCGGTCTTAACATCAGCACCACAGGTAACTTCCACAAAGCTGTGAACAATCTGAGACAAGGCAAGAATGGCCTTTTACGCCATCAAAAAGAAACATAAAATTTGACACCAGTTAGGACCTGTAAAAAAATACTTGAATCAATTATTGAACCCATTGCCCTTTATGGTTGTGAGGTCTGGGGTCCCCTCACCAACGAAGAATTCACAAATTGGGACTCTACATGCAGAGTTCTGCAAAAATACCCTCTGTGTACATGGTAAAACAACAAATAATGCATGCAGAGCAGAATTAGGCCGATAGCTGGCAATTATCAAAATCCAGAAGAGAGACGTTAAATTCTACAACCACCTAAAAGGAAGCGATGCCCAGACCTAAAATGAAGGAAAGCTTTGACTATGTGAAGACTCAGTGAGCATAGCCTTGCTATTGAGAGAGGCTGCCGTCGGCAGACCTGGCTCTCAAGAGAAGACAGGCTATGTGCACACTGCCTACAAAATGAGTTGGAAACTGAGCTGCACTTCCTAACCTCCTGCCAAATGTATGACCATAATAGACTCAGATTAAACACACAAAGAATTAGAGAACAAATCAAATGTTGAAAACTAGCTAACTGGTTATAAAGCAATGACTGTATGCTAGAAAGCTATCCTAACTAAAATGGGACAGCTAGCTAGATAGCTTATCTGGTATGTGTAGGTAGAGGGGGCCAATGGCGAACATGTAGATGAGAGCCATGCGCCAGAGGAATAGGCGGCGCGGCAGAGTGATACAGCCCATGTCTGCGCTGTGTTTAGCCCTTTCCTGGGTGCCTCCTCTCCCTCTGCTCCTGCAACAGGGACCGTCAGTAGGCTACTGTAGCGGGACCGGAAGACAAGCACTGAGATGAAGACCATTCTAATGCTGTGTTCACATGCATACAAACTAGGAAACTCGGAAATGTCCGACGTGCTACCTGGTTGAACGCAGCACGTGTATGACATTTCCGAGTTCCGACTAGCATGTGAACATGGCATTATTATATCAGTGGTGGAGACACGTCGCTACAGATGGATGAAAATGTTCAGGGGGAAAGGCAAAGACTGCCACACATGCGCAGGATAGACACCCTAAACACAGAGTTTCTAAACCCAGAGGCGCAACATCACGAGACTCCCGGGAACACTTGCGAAGACCAGGCTGAGGTCTGGGGTTAGAGAAGTCAACGAGATAAGTGAAACTTTCTTCCTTATTTGTACATTTTCTCATAATCTAAAGGCACAACCTAGATTGGAGCCAATGTCTTCAGTAGTTGAACATGTTATCACGCCTACCCCGTGAAAGTGACACACTGACATTTCATTTTAGTCAAAAACTATACATCGAAGGCGTCTGATTTGACAACCTGCATATGCGCAGTTCGAACTGCGCATAGGCATGAGCTTAGCTAGCCAACGTCCCCATGACATCGCCTACAACTTTATCAGGGTTTCTGCCCATCTTCATACTGCACTGTCTTAGCCCTAAATCATGTACCTCTGGTACTGAACTTGACGTTATATGTGCGGCCTCAAACACCAAACTTGTCATTTCTCGTTTACAAATGAATGATTTCAAAGCAATGTTATCTGCTTTGACATTGAGGGTAGGAACAGGCACTGGCAAGCTGTTTTTCACTGTATCAAATGACATTTTATTCATCACATGCCTCGTAAACAACAGGTGTAGACTAACAGTAAAATAGTTACGGGCCCTTCCCAACAATGCAGAGGGAAAGAAAACAGAAATAATAGAAAAGTAGTAACACGTAATAATAAATACACAATGAGTAGCGATAACGTGTTTATATACATGGGGTACCAGCACCGAGTCGATGTGCAGAGACATGAGGCAATTGAGGCAGAGATGTACGTATAACTAGGAATAAAGTTACTAGTCAACAGGACTAGTTTAGTTTATTGTGCAGGACGGATCATCAGGCAACGAGCAGACAGACAGTCATGGCAATAACAGATACATGCAGACACTAAGCAACACAGTCTATGTATGTATGTACGTACATTCAAGTCCTACAGCGAAAGAGAGACAGGTTATATTCATTAACAGTAGAACAGATCACTGTACCCTTACTTCTCTTACACCATATAAATCAAACTTCCAGAATTTCATTAGACTTGACGAATATCATTTTACATTATAAAAATACTCAAATCTGATTGTAGCACACATTTACACAAACAAAAGTGGCATCTAAACAATTAACAAAAATGTGTCATTGCAATTAGTTTGTTTTCCAGCATTTACATGATCGTTAAAGACAGGAGAGTTCAGTAGTATAGAGACCTGGAAGACTGCAGTCATGACAGTCAGGAGGATGGCAGGAGGCTGTCCACAGGGCGTGTGTGTTAGCCCAAATATCGCCTGACAGACAATTAAAATACTTATTTCTACAATTTAGTTCTCTCTACCATGGCCATCTACAACCCTGTACGGAGCTGTCTATTAATGAATACCTTGTCCGCTCTAGCATGGCCGGCTAGTGACTGATGAGACTGGATGGAGAGAGATAGGTCTATTAGCTGCATAAAGCTTCACCATGTTTTGGAATGTCTTATATCAACAACAGAGAGAGAAATGACAGACTGCCTGTCTAAATGGCTTCTGTAGAGTATCTCAATGGACAATGAGAGACAATTTCTCCAACTTGTTAACTGTGTGTTTGTTTGCATGTGTAATTTGTGGGGTCCTACCTAACCTTAAGACGTTCCATCTGTTTAAGGCAGACACAAATCACGATTATTTGGATGGCTAGACTCAATTGTGTGTCAAGTGGTCCCGTCAGCCCCAGTGCTGCTGGTCTGTCTGCTGGTCAACAGAGGGGGTATGGCCTCTTGGTCTGATTCTCTGATGAAGATAACAGCATCACCACTAACATTAATCAGACACTGAGCCTGGAGAGAGAGAGAGAGATTAACCGAGAGGGAGAGAATGAGAGAGGGGGAGAGAGGACAGACATGAGGTTCTTTAACCTGTTGTTTCTTTGAGAAAATCTTGTAATGCTATAGGCCTCCAGTTCTTTGACTAACAAAGCAAATGAACAGTGTGTGTTACTGTACCTGGTTCTTGTTGGGGTTTTCCATGAAGACACACTCCTTCATGCTGTATGACACTAAGGCATTTCCCCCCAGAGCTGCTACATGGGCACGGACCATGGCAAACACCTCCGCTATGAAGGAATGGAGGAAGCCACTTACACCCCCCTCCTAAAACACACACACACACACACATGAAATATGCTAACCATTGAGATATCACTGCTATGAGCGAGCAGAGGAACAGACTACGCACACCACAGAAAAATGTAAACATTTCCTATTCATCTCTGATGACATCTTCAGGAATCTATCACACAAACATGTGTATACGTGTACCTCTCGTAGTGACGTGGTCTCCCTAATGAAGAACATGTTGATGATTCCTAAGTATTTCACAATGCGCGTCCCGGGAAGGAAGGACAGAGGAGTCATCTTCACCACAGTAACAGGGGCACCGCATGGCAACGACCTGGTGGAGCGTAGCGACCGGGACCGCCCCTCTGGGAGAGGACTGCAGCGCTCTGAAGACGAGACTGGAGGAGGGGTGGTGGGGGTAGAGAAAGGGAGTGAGAGAAAAAAACAGGAATGGATGGCAATAACAGACTCAGCCTTTAGATGGCGACACATAGAATAGCAGACATGATGGGCTATGAGCTGGAAGAAAATGGATGCATAGTGTGTGAAATTTGAATGTGAACTATAAGCTGTGTGCATGTGAGCATGTAGGGCAGCATGGTGACAGAATAATCACAATGATGAAAGCGTAAGCTGCCAGGCAGTGACAGACAAACAGCCATACAGCCTCAACACTGGCCAGGCCTCAGCCACGTGTGTATGTATTTACAGTGCCTTCAGAAAATGTTCATACCACTTAACTTATTCCACATTTTGTTGTTATAGCCGGATTCAAAACTGATTAAATATAACACTTTTTTTTTTTAAACCACCCATCGACACACAATACCGCATAATTTGCAAATTTATTGAAAATGATATACAGAAATCTCATTTACATAAGTATTCACATCCCTTTGCTATGACACTCCAAATTGAGCTCAAGTGCATCCTTGAGATTTCACTACAACTTGATTGGAGTCCACCTGTGGCCAATTAAATTGTTTAGACATGATTTAGAAACAAACACTATATAAGGTTCCACAGTTGACAGGGCATGTCAGAGCAGAAACTATACCATGAAGTCCAAGGAACTGTCCGTAGATCTCCCAGATATATGCCTCATCGCAAATCTATCTGGGGAAAGGTATAAAACAATTTCTAGAGTGTTGAAAGTTTCCAAAAGCACAGTGGTCTCCATCCTTGAGAAATGGAAAAGCAGGAACAACGAATGGAGCCAAATACAGGCAAATCCTTGGGAACCTGCTTCAGAGTGCAAATGACCTTGGAATATAAATCTTCGCCCCAGTCTAACAGGACAGTGACCCCAAGCATACAGCCAAAGCAACGCTGCAATGGCTTCAGAACAAGAATGTGAAAGTCGTTGAGTGACTCAGCCAAAGCCCAAACTTGAATCCCATTGAAAATCTGTGGAGACTTGAAGATAGATGGAGAGCGGCGGTGAACAGCTAACTTATGAGCACTTGAGAAAATCTGTAAGGAAGAATGGGATAAAATTCCCAAATTCAGATGTGCAAAGCTGATCCAGACACACCCAAGACGACTCAAAGCTGTAATCGCCACCAAAGGTGCTTCTACAAAGTATTGACTCAGGGGTGTGAATACTTATGTAAATGAGATATCTGTATTTTATTTTCAATACATTTGCTAAAATGTGTGGGGGGGGAACACATTTAATACATTTTGAATTCAGGCTGTAACAAAATTAGAAATAAGTCAAGGGGTATGAATACTTTCTGAAGGCACTGTACCCGTGTGTGGGTGTGTGAGAGTCCCTATGTGCGTTTGTTTGAATTAGCCTGTGTGTGTGTATGATCGATACAGAACAGAAGGCAGTCTGTTAAGCAGAATGATTGAAACAAGCCAGAGTGTGAAAGATGTTCCATCGTGTAACATAGTGAATGATGCTTCAATCAGACCAGGAACCTTCACAGACAATTTGAACAACATTAAGTCTACATCTCAAATCACTCCCCAGTTAGTGCGTTACATAGGGATCTGCCATATGGCTCTAATCCAAAGTAGTGCATTATAAAGGGGATACCGTGTGATTTGAAATGTGTTGTGACATTTAAACCCAGTTAATTATGCTCAGTTATTATCACAGTTTATGAAACTGTTTATTTACGTAGTGCAGAAATATCAAAATGCATTTCCCCCAGTCACCAGCTTTAGTGAGACATTTTAAGTGCGTTTTAAGCATGTTTTAAGATACTCCTTGATGTTTACTTCCTCCATGTCAGTCACTATTGCGACAGAGTCAGAGGTTATACACTGGCTGTTGGTTGGCTATCCCTCTGAGGGGCGGGGCTTCAACTTTCACACTCTAGCTAATCAGCTGGTGCATGATCTGAGACGCTCCACCCCACAGCGGCATGCGGGGAGGGATGTGTATATTTGTGTGTGTGTGTGTACCAGAGTGTGCTAGCAACTGTGTCCTCCTACTTGTCTTAACTGATCCTCGTCTTATGGTGTGAGCTTTCAGCCTAAGCAGCTCTAGCCAGGTGCTGCATCTGTCTGCAAAGGAACCGTAATCAACCGAGGGAGCTGGAGAAAAATACACACACCACACGTACACACACAAACACACACCACACGTACACATGCAGAGAAAACATCCACACCGCATACATGCGTGCGTGCACACACACACACACCGTACACACGTACCGAAAACCGCATACACACATGACATAATACAGACACACATAAAGAAAAGAACACGGGACAAAATAAAAAATGTAAGGATGAGAACTTAAAACAGGACCGTGGTAGCCATGGCAGCAGGTAGGGGGTGGGGTGTGGGGGGGAGCCTACCTCGAGACGAGTGGACCATGGCACTCTCAGGAACACCTGTCGACACACACACACACACACACACACAACATGATCCACCGCCACGTGTGTTGACTCTACAGTCCTCAGCAACACACAGTATCTCAATACCTTACAGACAGACGCTTCCTTTCCTACGTTCTATTCCCTAGTCCTATACCCACATCTTGTTCCCTAGTCCTAAATCCCATCTCCTAGTCTTGGTTGAAGTGGAGGTGGTGGAGGGCAGCCATTTTAGTTTAACCCCTCCTCTCTCTCCAGACCAATGACGAGCAGGATTGTTTCTCTTCTAGAAATACAGACAGGGCTGCAGGTCTAAAATACCTGAAAGAAGATTTACCTGGGCATACTGTTACAGTATTTACCTGGTGAAACAGTCTCCGGTGGTAAATTCACATTTAACACCACCATCACAGCACATTAAAAAAGACAGAATAGGACACTATGGGTTAAGGGAGCTTCAAGGGTGAGAGGTTACAGGCAGTTAGGGGATTTCTGATGTTTTGTCTGCTAAGGGATGGTTATTGGAGGTTAAAGGTTAGGCAGTTGTTAGTGGTTAAGATTAGAGGTTATAAGGGGTAAGGTGTGGTGGTGTACCTGAAGGTTTGGCTGTAGGCTGGTTGTTGGAGATGGTTGACTCTCCACACATCTCCATAGAAAACTGGAGCTGTTCCTCATTCTCACCACTCCCTGGAAAACAAACAAACCCCTCAACCCACCTGAATATACCAACTCAAGTAGAGGGTCTTGTCTCTCCAGCTCGCCCTAACTACAGAACCTTATCTCTAAGCCTTGACATACAGTGGGGCAGAAAAGTATTTAGTCAGCCACCAATTGTGCAAGTTCTCCTACTTAAAAAGATGAGGCCTGTAATTTTCATCATAGGTACACTTCAACTATGACAGACAAAATGAGAAACAAAATACAGAAAATCACATTGTAGGATTTTTTATGAATTTATTTGCAAATTATGGTGGACAATAAGTATGGTCACCTACAAACCAGCAAGATTTCTGGCTCGCACAGACCTGTAACTTCTTCTAAGAGGCTCCTCTGTCCTCCACTCGTTACCTGTATTAATGGCACCTGTTTGAACTTGTTATCAGTATAAAAGACACCTGTCCACAACCTCAAACAGTCACACTCCAAACTCCACTATGGTCAAGACCAAAGATCTGTCAAAGGACACCAGAAACAAAATTGTAGACCTGCACCAGGCTGGGAAGACTGAATCTGCAATAGGTAAGCAGCTTGGTTTGAAGAAATCAACTGTGGGAGCAATTATTAGGAAATGGAAGACATACAAGACCACTGATAATCTCCCTCGATCTGGGGCTCCACGCAAGATTTCACGCCGTCGGGTCAAAATGATCACAAGAACGGTGAGCAAAAATCCCAGAACCACACGGGGGGACCTAGTGAATGACCTGCAGAGAGCTGGGACCAAAGTAACAAAGCCTACCATCAGCAAGGGCATTGAATATGAAACGTGGCTGGGTCTTTCAGCATGACAATGATCCCAAACACACCGCCCGGGCAACGAAGGAGTGGCTTCGTAAGAAGCATTTCAAGGTTCTGGAGTGGCCTAGCCAGTCTCCAGATCTCAACCCCATAGAAAATCTTTGGAGGGAGTTGAAAGTCCGTGTTGGCCAGCAACAGCTCCAAAACATCACTGCTCTAGAGGAGATCTGCATGGAGGAATGGGCCAAAATACCAGCAACAGTGTGTGAAAACCTTGTGAAGACTTACAGAAAACGTTTGACCTCTGTCATTGCCAACAAAGTATTGAGATAAACTTTTGTTATTGACCAAATACTTATTTTCCACCATAATTTCCAAATAAATTCAATGTGATTTTCTCATTTTGTCTGTCATAGTTGAAGTGTACCTATGATGAAAATTACAGGCCTCTGTCATCTTTTTAAGTGGGAGAACTTGCACAATTGGTGGCTGACTAAATAATTTTTTGCCCCACTGTATAGGCTTTCAGAATACTGACCCCTGGTGAGAGCCTTGTCTGCTGCCTGCTGAGTCTCCTTGTCAAAACTCATGGCTACGGCTGTCACCGCCACCTGGAGGGGAGAGGGGATGTGAGAAAATGAGAGAGAATGAAACTCTTTTTACCTTGTTGCTATCATTTAATGACACAAATGTAAGATAAAGATACTGACCAAAACCGAGTTAAGATGGACAAGATAGGAGAGGTGTGCTCAGGTATGTATGTCCTCTCACCTGTATGAGTTCTTCTTCTGGTACAGCTACAGTGAAGTTGAGATGGCAAAGACAGCAGGGGATCATGGAACGCAGCTTAAAGTATAGACTCTACACACACAGACAAATAAAAAGCAGACAGTTCAATTTAATATGGAAGTTATATATTAAGTAGAATAAGTAAGAGGAACACCAACGCTTAACCCGTGCTTCCCTCTTGTGTGTATGGTCTTACTTTGAGCAAGTTCTCACAGAGGTCAGTAAAGATCTTGTTGAGGCCCTGGTTGGTCAGATTGGCATTACTGAGTCTGTAGACCCGGACAGATGTAAACATCTTGAGAGGAATGGAAGAGAATGAGTAAGATATTATAAATCGCAAAATAAGTAGTAGTAGTCGTCGTTGTAGTGTTTCAGTGTGCGAGCCTGACCTGTAGTCCTGAAGTCCAGTTGTGAATCCCAGGCATGACCTCCGTGTTACAGCTGTAGAACCCTGGAGAGAGACAGACATATGGACGGACATGGTGAAAGAGCAGAGTTGAATAGAAAATATAATTTCTAGTAGAACAGTGTGTATATACCTGCAGGTATGGGGGCATCAGTAAGTAGGGATTGGATGTCCTCTACTGCATCAGTGTCATCAATCTGAAGACAGGAGAAGAAATACATTAACACACCACATCCTATACTATGCCCACACACTACAATTTACACATCCAACATAACACACCCACCCTACAGTACACACACACACACACACCCTACAGTACACACACACCCTACAGTTAGAGGACACCCAGCCAGCCATACCTCCAGTACAAAGGCATCCTTCTTGCCGTGGGACAGGTCTAGTTCGGACAGCTCATCTGAACTCTCAGAGGTAGACCTGAACAGTCTGCTGGACCGCTGTCTGTCAGGGATAGGAGACCCCACCACCTCCTCTATACACTCCTACAACAAGAGCAATAAAAACAACAATAGGTGTGTGTGGCTCCGACCAACCCTGTCCAGGTTGTGAGCCGCTGAGTTAGTCACAGTCCCATAGCAACAGCATCAGTCCAAACCACACAATAAGTAGCTACATCCAATTCACCCACACCCAAGAAGGCGCTATCAAAGTAAGTTTTTATATTAGTTAATAGCACACAACAATTTAGTGGAGGGAGGAAAAGTGAGAAGACTCTTCAGGGGTTGGGTTAACGCAGCATTTATCTTTTTTTCCACTCAGAAAAGTTCAGATAAAATATCTTGCTGCGTTTTTTAAAAATGCAGATCTAAATTGCTTCTTATTGTAAATTCTGCTTCAGTCATGGTTCGCGCCAAATCATCAATGGAAAAGGACAAATTTCATGCTTTAGTTTCACTTCTCCACTTGAATGAAATATCTTTGCTCTAGTCATTGGATCACCAGACAGCTCTGACAGGTGTAGGTTACTTTTCCCAAGTACTTTCCTTCGGTGTAGTTTTTCTCCAGTAATAAGTTAAAATGCAAACATTAGAAAATGTTGCTGGCTATATTCTTTCTGTGATAAACATTAGAAATATGATGGCCATGCATTGTTTTTGCTAAAGGAAAATAGCTTGCTTTTGAATTGTAAGCTAATTTACATGTGTTAATGCTAGCCAAGTAGCATTGCACTGCTGTTGTCATCTGATAAACTATTTTCTGCCATATCTGTTGCACTAATGTATTTTGTGTTAAGAAAAACTATAGCCCCTTAAATGCATGAGCATACTAGCTGTGTTCTTGAGTGTACTATCATAGAGCTCTGATTCTAGACTGTACTTAGAGTTGTGATTTTAGAGTGTATGCATTTCCGTAGATCTGTGATTCTGGACTGTACTCGTACAGCTGTAATTGTAGGACTAGTCATATTGTGATTCTAGAGTATTGTACTCGTATAGAGGTTTAATTCTTGAAAGGCTGTAGTTCTCATACAGAGCTGTGATTCTAGAGGGTGTTGTACTCATACAGAGTTGATTAATAGAGAGGGTAGTGTGGCATGCATCACTAATTGGGCATGCTCAGTACCGTATTCAGGCCGGTGAATGCCTCAGGGTCCAACGTAAATAACTTCTTAACAACCAGAGAAAGACAGGAGATAACTATCACTTTCATATTTACACAGAATTACACCGACACACATATGGCTGTGTGTGCGTGCCTCTCACCGGGGGGTGTATGTTGTAGAGCTCCTTGTTCTTGGCGATGGTGTCATCGATGCGTTTCTGCATGGTGGAGATGTGTTGGTCGTAGCTCAGGTCACTGGGGGTCTTTCCAGCTATCTGGATACCACCTGGAGCTGGCAGCGCTGACAGGTACACACCCGTTGCAGACTGGACACACACACGCCAAAGAGAGGGATATACACGACACACACACAGACCCGTCAGATATACAACTCTTAGAACACTGGAGGAGAGGTAGGCACGCACGCACGCACACAGACTTACAGCTAGTCCCAGGAGCATGTTTTCTCCCACACTGATCTGAATGCGGAGTCCAAACAGAGCATTCATGGAGCGCAGTTTGAGTTTGTTCATCAGCTGTGTGTGGAGCTCATACTCCATGAAGGGGAGGAGGTTAGAGATGGATGTAGCATTCACCTCCCCTTGGGCCTTCTTCTTCGTTCGACACAACCTGCAATATAACATCATTTTACATACCTCTCTGGGCCACCTTCCTCATCCGAAAAAACATAATAAGCTCAGAAAAAAAAGAAACGTCCCCTTTTCAGGACCCTGTCTTTCAAAGACAGGTCTTCATTGTAAAGGGTTTAAACACTGTTTCCCATGCTTTCCAAACAATTAATGAATATGCACCTCTAGAACGGTCGTTAAGACATTAACCGCTTACAGACGGTAGGCAATTAAAGTCATAGTTATGAAAACTTAGGACACTAAAGAGGCCTTTCTACGGACTCTGAAAAACACAAAAAGAAAGATCCCCATGGTCCCTGCTCAGCTGTGTGAATGTGCCTTAGGCATGCTGCAAGGAGCCATGAGGACTGCAGATATGGCCAGGGCAATAAATTGCAATGTCCGTACTGTGAGACGCCTAAGACAGTGCTACAGGGACAGCTGATCATCCTCACAGTGGCAGACCACGCGTAACAATATCTGCACAGGATCTATACATCCGAACATCACACCTGCAGGACAGGTACAGGATGGCGGCAACAACAACTGCCCAAGTTACACCAGGAACGTACAATCCCTCCATCGGTGCTCAGACTGTCCGCAATAGGCTGAGAGAGGCTGGACTGAGGGCTTTTAAGGCAGGTCCTCACCAGACATCACCGGCAACAACATCGCCTATGGGCACAAACCCACCGTCCCTGGACCAGATAGGACTGGCAAAAAGTGCTCTTCACTGACGAGTCGCGGTTTTGTCTCACTGGGGGTGATGATCAGATATGCGTTTATCGCCGAAGGAATGAGTGTTACACCGAGGCCTGTACTCTGGAGCGTGATCGTTTTGGAGGTGGAGGGTCCATCATGGTCTGGGACGGTCTGTCACAGCATCATCGGACTGAGCTTGTTGTCATTGCAGGCAATCTCAACGCTGTGCGTTACAGGGAAGATATCCTCCTCCCTCATGTGGTACCCTTCCTGCAAGACAGGAATGTCAGTATTCTGCCATGGCCAATGAAGAGCCCGGATCTCAATCCCATTGAGTAAGTCTGGAACCTGTTGGATTGGAGGGTAAGGGCTAGGGCCATTCCCCCCAGAGATGTCCGGGAACTTGCAGGTGCCTTGGTGGAAGTGGGGTAACATCTCACAGTGAGATGGTAAATCTGGTGCAGTACTTAATGCAGCTGGTGGCCACACCAGATACTGACTGTTACATTTTGACCCCACCCTTTGTTCTCGGACACATTATTGAATTTCTGTTAGTCACATGTCTGTGAAACTTGTTCAGTTTTTGACTCAGTTGTTGAATCTTGTTATGTTCATACAAACATTTACACGTTAAGTTTGCTGAAAATAAACACAGTTGACATTTCTCTTTTTGCTGAGTTTATTACCCACACAGACAGGATATATGGTGGTAGTGTGTGTATGTTACCTGGCCTGTATGAGGCAGCCCTTCCCAGTAACCTCAGCCTCAGCAGGTAGGTCTATTGTAGTAAAGAGCACATCAGGGACCTTCTGTCTCCTACAGTGGTAGCAGTACGTAAGCTGAGCTGGGAACGGCATGTTGAACTCATCATACGGGATGTGAACAAACCCGCAGCTAGGGGGCGACGCATCCTCAAACCTGAAATACACACACAGCTCAGAAAGAAATGCACCATTTTTAAATTCAATTAATCCAATTAATTCAGAACACCCCTCTCCATTTAGAAGCAATCAATGACTAGGTTAGTCCAAAACCTCCTGGCCACTCAAATCTTTTCACACCTACACTAACACCCATCCAGCAGTGTGTGTGTGTGTGTTCCTACCCCAGCCAGGTTGAGCTAACTTCCCCCTCGCCCCTCTCCGACCCCACCATGCCGGGGTGTGGTTGTCGTGATAACCTGTGGTCGCTGCCGCCGGTGTCCAGACAGCCCTCACGCATGAATCTGGGATTCAACATGGCCGCTGTGCCAGATGCAGACAAGATACACACCTCCTCACTGTGGGAACAGGAGGGAGGGGAGAGGGAGAAGAGGGTGGAGAGAGAGAGAGATGGTGGATAACTTTAGATCCACATAACTTTAGATAACTTTCTGTGCCTATAATGCACTAACAGACTTTGAAATACAACTTTGGTCTTTGTATTGTGTGTAGTGTACCAGATGCTGGTGCTCTCGCTGTATCCCACCACAGCGTGGCAACCCAGGGCTTTTGCATGAGACTTAATCTCCTGACGAATCTCCTCCCACCACGCATCCCTCGTCTCCGGCTCGTCTGCAACACAAACACACATAATGTCATACACAGACACACATACATAGCGACACAGACACCTACACACAGGCTGGATACCTGACTGACTGTCTACCAGAAACTAGCGACAATCATAAATTTGCTGACTATCAGAAACTAAAACCTATTAGAAACTAGCTACTTTTAGAAACTTACTGACCATCAGAAACTAGGAGTATCGAAACTAGCGAATACCATTAAATAAGAAGCAACAGAGAATCAACTGACACTTTTTTTTTTGCTGATTGTGTTAAAATGGTGCATCATAGCAAGCAGGTACCACTTAACCAACTGTCAGTTTTTAACACAGTGAACATGATGTTGATGATGAACATAATGAAGGTGTTTAGTTAGTGTCTGGGCTGTTCTCATCTCATAGCATCATCTCCAGGCCAGCCAATCACAGGAAGACAGGAATGTAGGGTGGTGTCCCAACCCCCTACATCTCCTTAACTTCATTCCCATAAAGTATTGTGTTCAGTAGTTCACACCAAAGCTAAACAAATATAAATGTTTAAAAAAATGAAATTAATAGGAGTATTCTTATTGGACAAGTGCCTTCCTGTTTCAAAACATTATCTACAGTTTTTGAGGCTCCTGAACAAGACCCTGGCCTCACATAAGGCCAGGCAAGGAAGAGAAGAGGCCCTTCTCAGAGCCTTCATCATACTCAAATGAGGGACACCTGGTGGGAGGCTGAACCATGCCTTCCTGTTTCAAAACATTATCTACAGTTTTTGAGGCTCCTGAACAAGACCCTGGCCTCACATAAGGCCAGGCAAGGAAGAGAAGAGGCCCTTCTCAGAGCCTTCATCATACTCAAATGAGGGACACCTGGTGGGAGGCTGAACCATGGTCCTTAATAATAACCATGGGTCCACTCTGTACCTCCTGGGAGAGGCCACATGCTCAAAGAGAGATAGAGACGATAGAGAGGGAAGAAGGGAGAGAGAGAGGAAAATGGAGACACGGGGAGGAAGGAAGGATATGAGATGGATGGATAAATGGCTCAGGCATAACAGACCCAGAGCAGAGCCCTCTCTAAAAGAAGCAGCATGTCTCACAGGTACACTCACATCCACACGCATGGGCAGAGGGCCATATTCATTCATCACAGATCTTGAACCAACACAGCCCCGTCTCTAACTACACTACCCTGTGTCTCACACTCCCTCCATTCCTGTACCCCCGTCCATCCTCTTGTCTCTTCCCCCCTCCCAGCATGAATACGGCCCAGTGAATCCAGGGATGATGCACATACCCAGTCTGTCTCAGTTTTAACCTGGACAGGCTTCTTAGAGGAGCATTACTGAAGCGCAGGGAGAACTTTAGGGATGCAATGTGTCACACACTGCTGTAGCAGCTTGGGATGGTGGGCTAGCCAAGGGGGAAGGACTGGGGGGGGGGGGGGGTTAGCGCATGCTCAGCACACACACATACACAGACTAGGAGAGAGGAGGATGGCAGCTCAGTGAAAGAAACAGAGCTTTAGTTTAGAGCTGTAACTAGATGCTTGCAGACACCCATTTTTGTGTGCCTGGGTGGGTGTGTTTCAGTGAGCTGCCATGTCTCCAGTGTGAGACCAGTAGGAGGAGGGAGGTACCTGCAGCGACACTATTCCAGTCTAGCAGTTTGTAAGAGCGCGTGTTACCCAACACTGGGCCAGAACAACACACACCATTAGTACAGAAAGAGAGAGGAAAAAGAGAAGATACAAACTACAACACAACAGCACCACAGTAATTGCAAAGACAGACCACCGAGTCAATACCAGAGTCTAGCAGAGAGAGAGAGAAAGAGAAAGAAGCGAGAACAAGGTTGAGAGAAAAGCAGATATGGTGAGAAGAATGATCAAAGATATGCTGTGGAATTAGACAAGCAGGGAGAGAGGTAAAGGCTAAAGAGAGGAGAGAAAGAGAAGAGGCATTCACTAGCAGATCTCTCTACAGTCTAAGGCAGGGGTATCAAACATACGGAGGGGGACCAATCCGGCCCGCCGGTAGTTTGAGTAATAAAACATTAATACACACACACACGGAGTAAACATAAAATTAAGAACACCTGCTCTTTTCATGACATAAATCCAGGTGGAGGCTATGATCCTTACTGATGTCCCTTAAAAGGGTAGAGCGAATGCCTGGTACACTCCGGAAATATCAGAAATCATTCATAAAATAAATGATGCCTGGAACACAGGCTTTAGGCCTGGACTGGCAAGTTATTAAACTGAGGAATCCTTGTGTAAGACAAATCAGAAAGGTTAAACATGATTATGTTACAGCCCTTTCGAATTGTAATGGGAACACGGCTAAATTGTGGAAAACTGTCAAATTCCTGAAGGGTTCCACTTCCTCCTCTCTGCCACAACAAATTAATTTACTTTTTAAAAATGCTGTCATTTTATTTCAGCGGGCTCTCTTTTGGAAAGAACTTCTAAGCCTATTCATAATTATATTGGGCTGGATGTTGATAGGGGAAACGTGCTGAATGATCAGAGAAATTATAGTCAAAGCTTTTCTTTTAGGCTATTTACCGAAAAATGTGTCCTGGAAGCTTTGCTAGCAATAGAGAAGACCCGACTAACCGGATCCCGGTCTGCTTAACTGTGCAGCACCCATCATTGTTGGCTTAATAAACACAATTTCTATTTAACACTGGTATCAGGAAATATTCCAAAAGCATGGAAATCAGCTCGTGCTGCCATTCCTTAAGGGCAGGGATAGTAGTGTTCGTAATAATTATCACCCCATTTCAAGGCATCCTTGTCTAGCTACGATTCTTGAATCATTGGTAAATGTACAAATATGATATTTTTTATCTGACAAATGTATTGTGAATGTAAATAAAATCAGGCCTTAGGCCTGGGCATAGCACTATTACTGTTACCATTTTAGTTATTAATGATCTTGTCCATGCTTTTGACACAAATTAAATGTGCTGCTTTGTTTGTGGACCTGTCAAAAGCTTTTGATACTGTTGATACTGCTATTTCATTGTTGTCCTCAATAGGCCTGAGCTCTGACGCCTGTTCATGGTTATGTAAACTATTTGCATTCTCAGAAACCCTACCTGCGTGTTAGCTTCAGCTACCTGCAGATTCATACTACAGCTATGACAATGTTTGTATTGGATGGTGGTAGTATGAGTTGGGATTATGCCGGTTCATTGTTAGCTAGCTAGCTACAGTACATGTCTAAACAAAAGACTTAGCCAGATGATTACATGGCCCATCAAGTTAGCCAGGTGTATCTGGGGGTGATTAAGGCCATCTATTGTATTTCATGAACGTGTACACGTATAGACAGTAGTGACCCATCCACTTAACTAGATGTGGCTGGGGTTGGTTACAACATATCCTTCACATGACCCATCAATTTAGACAAGCGTGTCAGGTAACCGTCACGTAAAAATGATAAAAGTATTTTATCTGGACACTATTTTTGATATTGCTACTATGTAAGTAACCATTTCAATGTACTGTTTACACCTTCTGTATCCTGTGCATGTGACAAATCAACTTTTTATTTGATATAGTGTGTGTTTACCAGAGACTAATTTGAAGAACAACATGACCTGCACCAAAGTCAGATAAGGATATAGGCCAAGGACTAGATACTGTATTTTTACCAGGAGTTTTTCCTTATTGTTGGTTACTACTTTCACCGCTTTTAGTTTTGAAATCTTTGGTTGTTTACTAAACACTATGTTTAGCAAATGGCCTCACATGTAAATCTTTAAAGAGATCGGAGGGCCTAAGGTTTAAGAGGGTGTGAACAATGCTGAATGTAGACAAAGAAAAATTTCGCAAAAATGGGGTTACAAGTTTATCAACTTTCAAAGCAGAATTACTTTTCCATTGTTCTTCAACTGCAGTGTATGAAATACCATTTTCTAGCTGAGTCTCCATTTTCAAATTTTACAACATAAGACCGAATCGAGGCGGTCAGTCACATACGCAGATGATACTACTATGTATGCCCAAACGGTGGCCACAAAGTTCGAAGCTAAGTTCGAAACTAAGGGGACTAGCCAGAACCATGAAAAACAGCCACAGAGTATTATTCCTCCTCCACCAAACATTACAGTTGGCACTATGCATAGGGGCAGGTAGCGTTCTCCTGGCATCCGCCAAACCCAAATATGTCCGTCAGATGGTGAAGCATGATTCATCACTCCAGAGAAGGCGTTTCCACTGCTTCAGAGTCCAATGGCGGCGAGTTTTACACCACTCCAACCGAAGCTTGGCATTGCGGATGGTGATCTTAGGCTTGTGTGCGTGCGGCCATGGAAACCCATTTCACGAAGCTCCTGACGAACAGTTCTTGTGCCGACGTTGCTTCCAGAGGCAGTTTGGAACTCGCTAGTGAGTGTTGCAACTAAAGTTGCATATTTTAGGTAATATTCAGAGGTCCAAACTTACCGTGGGAATTAACGGGAATATATGGGAATGAATATTAATACCATTTAAGATGATGGTTTTTTTTGCATTGGATATATTTACTGCAGTACAGCGCCCTTAACCACTGCGCCACCCGGGAGGCAGCTGTGGCATGTATGGGCTTCAAGCAGAAGTCTAAGCTTGTTGATGTATTTCAGAACTGCAGTTTCCAGTTAAGTGGGCAGGGAAGTACAGATTTCTTCTCTTACATCTGCAAGCAGAGTCTGAGCATCAGCCAGGATGGCATAGTCTCCCTCAATCCGTGCAATGGCTACTGCTATAGGTATTTGTTTTGTTTATGAAATAATCTCCAAAATATCGTTATATAAAGCCTACTCGCTGTGGACGACTATTTCAGCACCGTTTCACGCTGCTCTGAGTCGAGCATGGAGAAACTAACATGTTCAATTATATTCCATGATATTCTTAAGATATATGTGTTGACTGAATTTAAGGTATGTTGTCCTGCTAACAACCCATAATGGGCTATTATAATACTGAACATGGTGTCCAGGTCAGGATAACCAAAACATTTCTTTATTAAAGACTAAGAATGTTGGTACTTATTTATTTTGATCCAAAGCAGTGGATGAGTGTAGGACTGTGCCATCAACTTGATAATATATATAACGATATTTTGGAGATGATTTTGTTTTCAAAAAAACAAAAGCGAGCGATTTGTAATCTGAATAAGGCCATAATAGTATTTGTAAAGGTCAAAACATGTATTTCTGTTTTTAGAGGGAGAGAAACGCTGGGCCAATTGTGTCGTCGCCCTATGGGACTCCCAATCACAGTTGGATGTGATTAATAATAATAATTAATAATACTTTTTGTTGTATTATTATTTTTGTCTATACTGGTCGATTAAACTGAAATTGTAACCTATCACGGTCGGTTGTGATATAGCCAACCTAACTTAAGTTTTACATTTGACGATAGAATTTTCCCCCTACCCACCTCCTAGGCAAGTCTATTGTCCTGCTACCTGCTAATAGCCATAATGGTGATGCACAACGTGACCGTGCGTGTTTGAGTATTCTCCAGTAAGCAACCATTTGTTTACCTTCATTAGCCTACTTTGTTCTAATATTTCTGTCATTCAGTGATATTTATTCCCATAGTAATTCGTTATGGATCCATAAAGAAATAAACATCTGCATTTTGAAAGTATTTATATCATTATTTTATTAACGAAAGCATAAAGATGCTGAAGAAATACAGTGCTGTACAGTATATGCTTTATCCAACATTTTGCGGTTGCATGAGGTCACCCACACGCAGATTTATGTAGGATGCCAAGGCTATATGACTGTGCCATCAACTTGATTATTTAGCAGACATCACTTGCTTATATTCAGTCAACACATATATCTTAAGAATATCATGGAATATAATTGAACATGTTAGTTTCTCCATGCTCGACTCAGAGCGGCGCGAAACGATGCTGAAATAGTCGTCCACAGCGGGTAGGCTAAAAATAACTATATTTTGGAGATTATTTCATAAAAATAAAAAAATGAAAGTTGCCGATTGTAATCTGAATGAAGGCCATAATATTCTTTAGAAATATTTAACACACATTAACAAGTCCAATACAGCAAATGAAATATAAACATCTTGTTAATCTACCCATCGCGTCCGATTTTTAAAATGTTTTACAGCGAAAACACAACATATATTTATGTTAGATCACCACCAAATTCAAAAACACACAGACATTTTTCACAGCCAAGGATAGTCACAAAAGCAGAAATATAGATAAAATGAATCACTAACCTTTGATTATCTCCATCGGATGACACTCATAGGACATCATGTTATACATGTATTGTGTGTTTTGTTCGATAATGTGCATATATATAAAAAATAAAAAAACATCCGGTGATTTTGCAGAAATACTCACAAAAAACATTGATAAATGATGCAAGTGTTATTCACAGAATTAAAGATAAACGTATCCTCTATGCAACCGCTGTGTCTGATTTAAAAATAAAAAAAACTTGACGGAAAAATAATAATCTGAGAACGGCGCTCAGAACCCAAAGAAATAGCCGCCATTTTGTTGTCAACAGAAGCTACAAAAAACACTAAATATTCACTTACCTTTGAATATCTTCATCAGAAGGCAGTTCCAGGAATCCCAGTTCGACAATAAATGACTGATTTGTTTCATAAACTTCCATAAAGCCCATCATTTAGCCACTTGTTGATAGCTTGTTCAGCCCAGCATTCACTCCTCAAAAAGCACGAGCAATTCCTCCAGACAAAAACTCATAAAGTTATGTTACAGGTCGTAGAAACAAGTCAAATGACGTATGCAATCCATAATTAGGATGTTTTAAACATTAATCAGCAATAAGGTTCCACCGGAGAATTTCATTGTCTGAAGAAATGCATTGGAACGGAAGAACACTCTCTCGTGACCGCGCGCAATGAGACCGAGGCTTTCTGCCAGACCGCTCACTCAAAGAGCTATTATGAGACCCTCCTTTATAGTTGAATCATACAACCAGAATCAAAAGACAGTGACATCTTGTGGAAGCCCTAGGAAGTGCATGCACATCCATATCTAAAATGGACATCAAATGGCACTGTTTTCAAAATCGAGTTCTCACTTCCTGTTTGGATTTCTTCTCATGTTTTTGTCTGCCATATGAGTCTGGTTATACTCACATACATAATTCAAACTGTTTTAGAAACTTCAGGGTGTTTTCTATCCACCAGTAGTAATAATATGCTTATATTCCCATCTGGGAAAGAGTAGGAGGCAGTTTACTCTGGGTACGCCTTTCATCCAAAAGTGAAAATGCTGCCACCTAGCCCCAACAGGTTATTAACTTCTTGACGCTACCCATCCCTTTAGCGGGATCATTTTCGTCAGCAACCGCTGAATAGCATAGCAACAGTCAAATAATATTTTTTAAAAATATTCATATTCATGAAATCACAAGTGCAATATTGCAAAACACAGTTTAGCCTTTTGTTAATTCACCTCTCGTCTCAGATTTTGAAATTATGCTTTACAGTGAAAGCAAGCCAAGCATTTGTGTAAGTTTATCAATAGCATAACATTACATTATGTACACTAAGCATTAAGTAGCTAGGTCACGAAAATCAGAAAAGCAATCAAATTAATCGTTTACCTTTGATGATCTTTGGATGTTTTCACTCACGAGACTCCAAGTTACACAACAAATGTTCCTTTTGTTCCATAAAGATAATTTTTATACCCAAAATACCTCCGTTTGTTTGTCGCGTTATGTTCAGAAATCCACAGGAAAGAGCGGTCACGACAACGCAGACGTATATTCCAAATAATATCCATAATGTCCACAGAAACATGTCAAACGTTTTTTATAATCAATCCTCAGGTTGTTTTTAAATAATTTTTTCGATAATATATCAAAGGGGTGTGTAGGTTTTTCAAAAACACTGGGAGAAACAATGGCCGCCTTACTCTGTAGCGCAAAACTCACTCTGAGAGCCCCCAACTATCCACTTATGCAATGTGATCTTTCACGCTCATTTTTCTAAATAAAAGCCTGAAACTATGTCTAAAGACTGTTGACACCTTAGGGAAGCCATAGAAAAAGGAAACTGGTTGATATCCCTATAAAATGGAGGATAGGCATGCATAGGAACAGAGAGGTTTCAAAATAAGAGGCACTTCCTGATTGGATTTTCCTCGGGTTTTCACCTGCAATATCAGTTCTGTTATACTCACAGACAATATTTTGAGAGTTTTGAAAACTTGTGTTTTCTATCCTAATATGACAATTATATGCATATTATAGTTTCTGGGGCTGAGAAATAGTCCGTTTCAAATGGGTACATTTGAGCCAAAAACAAAAATACTGCCCCCTACACACAAAAGGTTAACCAACACCTCTTTATTTTGATACTTTGTGGATGGACCCATATGTAATTATTGGCGGCAACATGAGTCTCACTAGTGTTGAGTAATGTGCTGTTAAAAGCGGTGTAGGTCTTATTTATTTAAAGAGCATATTGAAGCAATAGGATTTGACGCAATAGTCAATAGTCACTGTGGTCAACTATTTTAGCAAGCATGGGGACTGGTCTTGAAAAATCCATTAGATTTTTATTTTCACTGAATCCGTTTAGGTATTGGTTAGACTACAATTATAAAATTAGGGTGTGGAAATGTTATGCTCTTAGTACTGTAGCCTACTCCCGACCGTCACGTTGTATAGCGCCATATTTTCCGTTCCATCTAAAAACTCAACGGACACTGAAAGCTTAACGAAATGTATTCTTCCCAGAGGGTAAATACAGCTGCACTCTGACAAAGTCATTTTCACACAAGCACTGATATTTAACTGTTCCTCATAGGCCGAGTCTCCTCCTACACATATGTACAAACACCATTCTTTACTGCTAGGCAGGACACTAAGTGATGCAGGCCTCCTAAAGCCCAAAATACAATACAGCCAAGCCACAGCACACAGCCATGCACTACCAAACCTCAACACCAGGGACAGCAAACACCACAGCGTAAGCTACTACACACACAACTACCACACGTGCACAACTATCAGCTCACGGTTTAAGTCCTATCTAACCACATATCTAGCAGTGTTTCCCCTGTATGACAGACTGAGACACACCCTTAAAAGGATAGTGTACGATTTTGAAAATTAAAAGCAGTGTAGCACCTATTTCTCAATGCCAGGAACCCATATAATCGTAACTTAGAGCACCCCAAGAAAACATTCCCAAATTTCAAACTCCTAAATCAATTAGAATATTTTAACGTTATTCTAAAAGTTGGGTTTAAGATTCTCTCCAAATCAGCTCTAACTTCGGAAACAATCCCACAACGCCCTGCGGTCAGCGTCATACGGTGAATGAAAAACTTCTTAAAAGTGGGATAAATTTGTGTAAATGAGGTGGGCGCATTGGGAGTCTACTCAATCTGTGGGGCGCATTTCTTCCCTGAGAACTTCCACGGCTATCAACAATGGAAAGAGGACTTCAGAAGTTGCTGTCCCTACAATTAACGTGACTTCTAACGCATCTCAAACAGTCAGCAGAAACTGCAAGCAGATACGGCAAGCATTATCACTGGCATGGAAGTGAACCAGGTAAATGGAAAAGCTAGCTAGCTTGCTACCTCTATGCTAACGTTAGCTAGTTATAGAGCTACTGCATTTAGCTCGTCTTCCATCTAAATAACACTTATAAAATAAACCAAATGTAAAATGTCTGCCAGCTTTTGGTAGCCAACTGCTGATGCTGTCATATTTTTATTCTAACCTTTATTTAACTAGGCAAGTCAGTTAAGAACAAATTCTTATTTACAGGGGACAGTCGGTTAACTGCCTTTTTCAAGGGCGGAACGACAAATTTTGACCTTGCCGGCTCATGGATTCGATCCAGCAACCTTTCGGTTACTGGCCCAACGCTCTAACCACTAGGCTACCTGCCGCCCCATAGATAGTACAAGCCTATGGGAAAGAGTAGTTTTCAAGGTGTTTCTGGGGGCTGCAAGATGCGGTAATTCGTTCGTTCTGTGGCAGTTTTTTTTATATAGCCTGACAAGTGCGGGCTAAACTGAAATGTGACTCTTCGGCCATGAATCCGTTTACAGATCGGGTGGCATTTCGGGTGAAGCCACAGAGCCATGTTTTCTTTGGCGGGGTGAATTGTGGATTTTGGTCTGTGGAAAAGTGTATTTTTGAATCTTACGATCAATGTGGTCACAGTTGCTTCTTGTTGAAAAGGCAGCAGATAACTTTCGCTTGCTATAGCTAGCTATCCTCCACCATTTCTGAATACATTCATGGATATTTTTTTCTATCTGGCAAAATAAGCGAGCTAGATTTTGTTTGTGTACTGCCATATGTTGATAACATAGCTAAGTTTGACACTGGTATGGGCTAGTAAATATCCTAAATCTCGCTAGTTAGACGCAAGAGAGAGAATTCACTTTGTCACTTTCAGGGGTGTGAATATTTATATAAAGTAGATATTTCTATTTAATTTTCAATAAATGTATTAACCATTTCTTAAAACATGTTTTCACTTTGTCATTATGGGGTATTGTACTTAAATGGGTGAAAAAAACAACATTCTGAATTAAGGCTATAACACAACATGTGGAATAAGTCAAGGAGAATGAATACTTTCTGAAGACACTGTAAATATCAGATGAAGTCCATTATTTGCTACCTGGACTTTAAGCCCTTTTTCTACTTACGCATGCACCCAAATCCTCACCAGAGAGGATACCTGACATGACACTTTCCTGACGTGACGATCCACTGTCATGCAGAGTAAGAGATGTGATCAAGTTACACTTGAAATTCACTATTGTTTGCCAGTGAAATATCTTATAACTTTAACCATCTTCAGCTCAGGGCTCCAGCTATGCATTTGCTCACTTGCTAGCTGGTGGCTAGCCAGCAAAATCTCTTCTTCTATTTTAACCCAGAATTTCAAGTGTAACTTGAGCCCTGCTGTCTAATATTTGTTTCTGCAGCAAACCATTTGTGATAGTTGTAAAACTTTATGAGCTGGGGTGTCTGTCCTTGCATTAGTTTATGTTCGCTTGCACTTCTTAGCATTTAGCTAGCATCCGCTATGGGAATTCGCTAGTACTTTGTTAGCGTTACTATTATTATTACTTTTGGAGAAAAAAAAAGCACCCCCTTCTGTGCACTGCCAGCAATACCGTAAAACCCAGTTTGGTACAGTAATAGTAATTAGGTATGAAAACCTGGATACCTCCCAATCCTAATTAACTCTAGCTGACTAACACACTGATCCCACGATGTGACACACCCCTCACCCACTGGGTGAGCGGGTCATGTCATAAACATGATCGAACTAACCTGGAAACTACAGTGCAACATGTAATACAACATGTGTTTTCCTATAGCCAGGACGGAGCGTTCTTGTGGAACTCACCGGGGTTGTGTATGCGGTCAAGCAGCTTGACCGAGCGGGTGCTGACCACGCCCCCGACGTGAACCAAGAAGCCAGGGGGGAAACAGGTCAACGTGAAGATGGGGAACTCCTGAAAAGATACAAATAGGGTCAGTTACAGTAAAAGTCAGGAGTCAGGGTTCAAACCTGTCTCCAGGACATCCGTTTACTTGGGAAACAGTTGAATTAAGGATTGGCATGCTCAACCTTGTCTTCTTCAAACAATAACATGCAGGGTTGTAAGGGCATAAGATAGAAGAGAAAAACCCATACTGACTTATAGTCTCTGTCCACACATATATACAGTGCCTTCGGAAAGTATTCTGACCCCTTGACTTTCTCACATTTTGTTAGGTTACAGCCTTATCCTAAAATTTGTTTTTTTACTAATCAATCTACACACAATAACCCAAAATGACAAAGCAAAAACAGGTTTTTAGAAATGTCTTAAAAATTACATGAACATAAGTACTCAGACCCTTTACTCAGTACTTTGCTGAAGCACCTTTGGCAGTGATTACAGCCTTGAGTCTTCTTGGGTATGACACTACAAGCTTGGCACAACTGTATTTGGAGAGTTTCTCCCATTCTTCTCTGCAGATCTCATGTTCTGTCAGATTGGATGGGTAGCATTGCTGCACAGCTATTTTCAGGTCTCTCCAAAGATGTTCGATCGGGTTCAAGTCCGGGTTTTGGCTGGGCCACTCGGACTTGTCCCGAAGTCACTCCTGCGTTGTCTTGGCTGTGTGCTCAGGGTTGTTGTCCTGTTGGAAGGTGAACCTTCGCCCCAGTCTGAGGTCCTGAGCGCTCTGGAGCAGGTTTTCATCAAGGATCTCTCTGTGTTTTGCTATGCTCATCTTTCCCTCGATCCTGACTAGTCTCCCAGTCCCTGCCGCTGAAAGACATCCCCACAGCATGATACTCCCATCACCATGTTCCACTGTAGAGATGCCAGGTTTCCTCCAGATGTGACGCTTGGAATTCAGGCCAAAGAATTCAATCTTGGTTTCATCAGACCAGCGAATCTTGTTTCTCATGGTCTGAGAATCTTTAGATTCCTTTTGGCAAACTCCAAGTGGGATGTCATGTGCCTTTTACTGAAGAGTGTCTTCCATCTGGCCACTCTACCATAATGGCCTGATTTGGTGGAGTGCTGCAGAGATGGTTGTCCTGAAAGATTTTTCCATCTCCCTCGAGGAACGCCAGAACTCTTTCAGAGTAACTTTTGCATTCTTGGTCTCCTCCCTGACCAAGGCCCTCCTCCCCCGATTGCTCTGTTTGGCCAGGCGGCCAGCTCTAGGAAGAGTCTTCGTTGTTCCAAGCTTCTTCCACTTAAGAATTATGGTGGCCACTGTCTTCTTGGGGACCTTCAATGCTGCAGAAATGTTTTGGTACCCTTCACCAGATCTGTGCAGACAGAATCCTGTCTCGGGGCTCTATAGACAATTCCTACAACCTCATGGCTTGGTTTTTGCTCTGACATGCACTGTCAACTGTGGGACCTTATATAGACAGATGTGTGACTTTACAAATCATGTCCAATCAATTGATTGGGGGAGGTGAACAAGAACCGGATGGTCACTCTGACAGAGCTCCAGAGTTCCTCTTTGGAGATGGGAGAACCTTCCAGAAGGACAACCATCGATGCTGCACTCCACCAAACAGGAATTTATGGTAGAGTGGCCAGACGGAAGCCACTCCTCAGTAAAAGGCACGACAGCCTGCTTGGACTTTGCCAAAAGACATCTAAAAGGACTCTCAATGGGAGAAACTCCCAAATACAGGTGTGCCAAGCTTGTAGTGTCATGCCCAAGAGGACTTGAGGCTACAATCATTTCCAAAGGTGCTTCAACAAAGTACTGAGTAAAGGTTCTGAATACTTATGTAAATATAAATATTTTTTCATATGTTTGCAAAATAAATCTAAAAAACAGTTTTTGCTTCGTCATTATGGGGTAAATGTGTGTAGATTGATTAAGTAAAAAAAGAATACATTTCAGAATCAGGCTGTAACGTAACAAAATGTGGAAAAAGTCAAGGTGTCTGAATAGTTTCCGAATGCACTGTAAGGAGAGGAAACCACTGTAAACTGTTGAGAAGCAGCCCAACTAAGACTAAAACCCTTGAGCAGAACTCAGGCAGGAAAGAGGTTTGATAGAAGCATCCAGAATAAACACTGTGTGTGTGTGTTTATTTATTTTATTTATTATTTAACCAGGTAGGCAAGTTGAGAACAAGTTCTCATTTACAATTGCGACCTGGCCAAGATAAAGCAAAGCAGTTCGACAGATACAACGACACAGAGTTACACATGGAGTAAAACAGACATACAGTCAATAATACAGTATAAACAAGTCTATATACAATGTGAGCAAATGAGGTGGGAAGGGAGGTAAAGGCAAAAAGGCCATGGTGGCAAAGTAAATACAATATAGCAAGTAAAACACTGGAATGGTAGTTTTGCAATGGAAGAATGTGCAAAATAGAAATAAAAATAATGGGGTGCAAAGGAGCAAAATAAATAAATAAATAAAATTTAATACAGTTGGGAAAGAGGTAGTTGTTTGGGCTAAATTATAGGTGGGCTATGTACAGGTGCAGTAATCTGTGAGCTGCTCTGACAGTTGGTGCTTAAAGCTACGGAGGGAGATAAGTGTTTCCAGTTTCAGAGATTTTTGTAGTTCGTTCCAGTCATTGGCAGCAGAGAACTGGAAGGAGAGGCGGCCAAAGAAAGAATTGGTTCTGGGGGTGACTAGAGAGATATACCTGCTGGAGCGTGTGCCACAGGTGGGAGATGCTATGGTGACCAGCGAGCTGAGATAAGGGGGGACTTTGCCTAGCAGGGTCTTGTAGATGACATGGAGCCAGTGGGTTTGGCGACGAGTATGAAGCGAGGGCCAGCCAACGAGAGCGTACAGGTCGCAATGGTGGGTAGTATATGGGGCTTTGGTGACAAAACGGATTGCACTGTGATAGACTGCATCCAATTTGTTGAGTAGGGTATTGGAGGCTATTTTGTAAATGACATCGCCAAAGTCGAGGATTGGTAGGATGGTCAGTTTTACAAGGGTATGTTTGGCAGCATGAGTGAAGGATGCTTTGTTGCGAAATAGGAAGCCAATTCTAGATTTAACTTTGGATTGGAGATGTTTGATATGGGTCTGGAAGGAGAGTTTACAGTCTAACCAGACACCTAAGTATTTGTAGTTGTCCACGTATTCTAAGTCAGAGCCGTCCAGAGTAGTGATGTTGGACAGGCGGGTAGGTGCAGGTAGCGATCGGTTGAAGAGCATGCATTTAGTTTTACTTGTATTTAAGAGCAATTGGAGGCCACGGAAGGAGAGTTGTATGGCATTGAAGCTTGCCTGGAGGGTTGTTAACACAGTGTCCAAAGAAGGGCCGGAAGTATACAGAATGGTGTCGTCTGCGTAGAGGTGGATCAGAGACTCACCAGCAGCAAGAGCGACCTCATTGATGTATACAGAGAAGAGAGTCAGTCCAAGAATTGAACCCTGTGGCACCCCCATAGAGACTGCCAGAGGTCCGGACAGCAGACCCTCCCGATTTGACACACTGAACTCTATCAGAGAAGTAGTTGGTGAACCAGGCGAGGCAATCATTTGAGAAACCAAGGCTGTCGAGTCTGCCTTTCTTATCGATGGCGTTTAAGATATCGTTTAGGACCTTGAGCGTGGCTGAGGTGCACCCATGACCAGCTCTGAAACCAGATTGCATAGCAGAGAAGGTATGGTGAGACTCGAAATGGTCGGTAATCTGTTTGTTGACTTGGCTTTCGAAGACCTTAGAAAGGCACGGTAGGATAGATATAGGTCTGTAGCAGTTTGGGTCAAGAGTATCCCCCCCTTTGAAGAGGGGGATGACCGCAGCTGTTTTCCAATCTTTGGGAATCTCAGACGACACGAAAGAGAGGTTGAACAGGCTAGTAATAGGGGTGGCAACAATTTCTGCAGATAATTTTAGAAAGAAAGGGTCCAGATTGTCTAGCCCGGCTGATTTGTAGGGGTCCAGATTTTGCAGCTCTTTCAGAACATCAGCTGAATGGATTTGGGAGAAGGAGAAATGGGGAAGGCTTGGGCGAGTTGCTGTTGGGGGTGCAGTGCAGTTGTCCGGGGTAGGAGTAGCCAGGTGGAAAGCATGGCCAGCCGTAGAAAAATGCTTATTGAAATTCTCAATTATGGTGGATTTATCAGTGGTGACAGTTTCCTATCTTCAGTGCAGTGGGCAGCTGGGAGGAGGTGTTCTTATTCTCCATGGATTTTACAGTGTCCCAGAACTTTTTTGAGTTAGTGTTGCAGGAAGCAAATTTCTGCTTGAAAAAGCTAGCCTTGGCTTTTCTAACTACCTGTGTATAATGGTTTCTAGCTTCCCTGAACAGCTGCATATCACGGGGGCTGTTCGATGCTAATGCAGAACGCCATAGGATGTTATTGTGTTGGTTAAGGGCAGTCAGGTCTGGGGAAAACTAAGGGCTATATCTGTTCCTGGTTATAAATTTCTTGAATGGGGCATGTTTATTTAAGATGGTTAGGAAGGCATTTAAAAAAAATATCCAGGCATCCTCTACTGACGGGATGAGATCAATATCCTTCCAGGATACCCCGGCCAGGTCGATTAGAAAGGCCTGCTCGCAGAAGTGTTTCAGGGAGCGTTTTACAGTGATGAGTGGAGGTCGTTTGACCGCTGACCCATTACGGATGCAGGCAATGAGGCAGTGATCGCTGAGATCTTGGTTGAAGACAGCAGAGGTGTATTTAGAGGGCAAGTTGGTTAGGATGATATCTATGACGGTGCCCGTGTTTACGGCTTTGGGGAGGTACCTGGTAGGTTCATTGATCATTTGTGTGAGATTGAGGGCATCAAGTTTAGATTTTAGGGTGGCTGGGGTGTTAAGCATGTTCCAGTTTAGGTCGCCTAGCAGCACGAACTCTGAAGATAGATGGGGGGCAATCAGTTCACATATGGTGTCCAGAGCACAGCTGGGGGCAGAGGGTGGTCTATAGCAGGCGGCAACGGTGAGAGACTTGTTTTTAGAGAGGTGGATTTTTAAAAGTAGAAGTTCAAATTGTTTGGGTACAGACCTGGATAGTAGGACAGAACTCTGCAGGCTATCTTTGCAGTAGATTGCAACACCGCCCCCTTTGGCAGTTCTATCTTGTTTGAAAATGTTGTAGTTTGGAATTAAAATTTCCGAATTTTTGGTGGTCTTCCTAAGCCAGGATTCAGACACAGCTAGAACATCTGGGTTGGCAGAGTGTGCTAAAGCAGTGACTAGAACAAACTTAGGGAGGAGGCTTCTAATGTTAACATGCATGAAACCAAGGCTATTACGGTTACAGAAGTCGTCAAAAGAGAGCGCCTGGGGAATAGGAGTGGAGCTAGGCACTGCAGGGCCTGGATTCACCTCTACATCGCCAGAGGAACATAGGAGGAGTAGAATAAGGGTACGGCTAAAAGCTATGAGAATTGGTCGTCTAGAACGTCTGGAACATAGAGTAAAAGGAGGTTTCTGGGGGCGATAAAATAGCATCAAGGTATAATGTACAGACAAAGGTATGGTAGGATGTGAATACAGTGGAGGTAAACCTAGGTATTGAGTGATGAAGAGAGAGATATTGTCTCTAGAAACATCATTGAAACCAGGAGATGTCATTGCATGTGTGGGTGGTGGAACTAATAGGTTGGATAAGGTATAGTGAGCAGGACTAGAGGCTCTACAGTGAAATAAGCCAATAAACACTAACCAGAACAGCAATGGACAAGACATATTGACATTAAGGAGAGGCATGCTTAGTCAAGTGATCAAAAGGGTCCAGTGAGTGGAGAGGTTGGTTGGGGATCACGGTGATTTAGACAGCTAGCCAGGCCATCGGTAGCAAGCTAGCATAGGATGGAGGTCTGTTGTTAGCTACCTCTTGCGTTCCGTCAGTAGATTAGTGTGGTTCCGTGTGGTAGAGGGGATTAATCCAAATCACACAACAACAACAAAAATAAAAACAATAGATATAGTTAGAGGCCCAAGAAGAAAACATAATAATAATAAAAATAAATAAATTGTCCGATTGTCTATTCAGATAGCAGCCGGTAAGACAGCTAACGGTTAGCAGGCCGCAGATGGGCGTTCAGGTAACGTCACGACGGAGGAGCCAGCCGGATAACTCCTTCGGGTAGATAACGTCGGCAGTCCAGTTGTGAAGGCCCGGTGGGGCTCCACGTAGGCAGTAAAACGGGTCCGGATAGGTGACTGCAGCCCAGGAGTGATTGACGGAGCTGGCTAGCTCCGGAATAATTGATGTTTGCTCCGGAATCGACGAAGGCCGATAGTCACACGGATAGCAGCTAGCTAGCTGTGAGATCCGGGTATGAATGTCCAGAGAGCAGTCGAAATCCAGGGACATGAGAGAAAAATTGGTCCGGTATGTTCCGTTCCGAGCCGCGCTGCGCCGTACAGAACTGGCGATAGATTTTCGAGCTAAAGGATAGCTGATGACCACAAACCGTCGTTAGCTGAATACTAACGATTTGCCAGTAAAGAAGCTAACTAGCTTCTGATTAGCTTCTGGCTAGTTTCAGGCTAGCTTCTTGGAGTTTCTGGCTAGCTTCTGGCTAGTTTCAGGCTAGCTTCTTGGAGTTTCTGGCTAGCTTCTTGGAGGATTACAGATTTGAGGTAAATAATACTTTTTTATAAATATAAATTGGTGAGGCGGGTTGCAGGAGAGTGTTTTGAAGATGAGTTGATGGAAAATAAAAATAATAAAAAGTTGTAAATATATATATATATACACACACATACACAGGACACGACAAGACGAGGACAAAAGACGTCTGAACTGCTATGCCACCTTGGTGTGACAAAGTGTGTGTGTGTCATACCCTGGTGTTTACAAATATACCAGAGGGTGAGGTTCCCTGAGAGGAAGGAGTGGTCAAGAAGATGAAGAGACGGAACATTATTCACTAACATAATCATACTTCACTCTCACAAACTCTTCACAATTCACCCTTTCACACAGCAAAATGCAGTGCGGTGTGTGTCCGGTGTGTGTGCTTACCCTCTGCTCCAGAGCTGATTGGGTATGTTGTCTGAGAAGGGTCTTCAGAGGCCCAGCCTCTTTTCCAACGCTGCCCCCACTCCCCATCCCTGATAGGACGAGAGAACAACACTTCACCAATCACATCACTTCATCACAGAAAGCTGGCATTCGTCGACAACCACAAGTATGTAAGTAGCCTTGCAAGAGCCTTAGCTTGTGCGAGCTGGAACACCGACAACCATGCAAATTCCTACTAAGCTAATATAAGCTAATATCTACATAGCATTTATCATACACCTTTGCAAATGGCAACATTCCCATAAATCTACCTGTGAGGATAGAGAACATTCACATAGCTGCTTTATTATCCCCTCTGTACACAACTGCATACTACACCACCATAGAGACTTGCAAATGGGGGTGATTGTGGGGGGGCTGGACATGCCTTAAACCACATTAGAAAAACATGGGCAGGGGGTCACTCCAGGGCAGTTAGTATCGGGGCCAGAGACCAGCAAGGATGGACATTTCACCCAAGGTTAAGTGGGGTAAAGTTCGAGAGGAGCACATTTATGGCCGTTAGAGGTTGTAGATGCAGTTTGTAAAAGGTGTTTTAGTGCTTCATGACTTCTGAACTCTGTGCCCTACCAGAGACTATAATAAAGGCTATTTAACTATTTAAGTGTAACAAGTGTTATAAGGGGTGTTGTTGGGCTTCATGACTCCTGCAGGGTGTTATAGTGTTAAAGACAGTTATAGACCTTCATGACCGTCCTACCGGAGGCCGCCAGCATCAGCTCTTCACTGAATGATACAGTCTTTCTCAACACAGACCCCTCTGATTGGACAGAGGGGAGAGGGGGTGGGGTGTAGGCTCTGAGGGCAGACCCAATGCTGCACAGGATTAGCCCAGAGGAAGGAAGGGACGGGGAATCGAAGGAGAGGGTGGGGGAACTGGGACAGAGGAAGACCCCAGGACTAGACACAAACCTCTCTGCAGAGAAAGAGGTGAAGAGAGAGAGAAAGAGAGAGGCAGGAGGTAGGGAGACAGAAAACAAGGAGAAAAAAAGAAGACAGCAAGAAAAGCAGAAAAGAAAGACAGTGGAGGAGAGTCACATGATTTGAAATCTGACAGGGGGAAAAAAGGGAAATAAAACTCCTTTAGGAAGAAGGGAGTTGGGGAAGAGAGGAAGTGAGGGGGATCAAAGGTTGTATTACCACCAGTAAGGGGAGCCATGTCCTGTCCTAGGGAAAGTGTGAGTTATTATGTGGTGAACACCAGAACTATGGTCAACAGCTGCTGTCAGTGTGATTCTAACAAAATGACTTGAAATAAATCAATAAAACAATGAACTGGGATAGCAAAATAAACAACACAGTGAGTTTCAGAGTGGGGATGAGGAAAGGTGCAGAGAGGGGAGGAGAGGGTGAGGAGGCTGGTGAGGTCTTACCAATCCTGGGCGTCAGACTGAGGTCTGTGTCTGAGGAGGAGGACTGGCGACTGCATGGCTTGGATGGAGAGAAGGGAGGAGGAGAGGAGGAAGGAAGGGTTCTGAGAGGCGTGGGGGGGCCGGAGAGGGAATGGGGGGGGTCCTCACTGAACACGGGCCTGCCAGGAGAACACACACACCCATCAGTCAGTGTGGGTGTGGTGTGGAGAGATGCTTTGCTGATAGATGTATGTGAAGTGTGTGGAGTGCAAATTACTTGGCCGCGGAACAGAAAGCCAAGCACATGAAGCATAAGCACAGCGTTTCCCTTAGATTCATTTAGCAGTGTGGGGGCGGGGGGGCACTGATGCTAAAGCATTGCCACCACTCCAAAACATCTGACTAAAATAGGTGCTTCAACAAAGTACTTAGTAAAGGGTCTGAATGAATTGTCATCATTACATATCTATATATCTATATATATATATATATATAGATAATTTAAAAAATTTAAAAAAAATAAATAAAAAATAAAAAAATCGGCCGATTAATCGGTATCCGCTTTTTTTGGTCCTCGAAATATCGGTATTGAAAAACCATAAATCAGTCGATCGCTAGTCTGAATACTTAATGTAAATGTGATTTCAGGTTTTTTTAAATAAAAAAATACATTTAAAAAAGTTTTTGCTCAGCCATTATGGAGTATTATGTGTAGATTGATGGGGGGGAAACTATTTAATCTATTTTAAAAAATAAGGCTGTAACGTAACAAAATGTGGAAAGAGTCAAGGGGTCTGAATAGTTAACTAACCTAAATGCACTGTATATTTTGTACCAGTCCAAAGTTTGGACACACCTACTCAATTAAGGGTTTTTCTAAATTGACTATTTCTACATTGTAGAACACTAATGAAGACATCAAAACCATGAAATAACACATATGGAATCATGTAGTACCAAAAATGTGGTACTACATACTTAGCGTTGACAGCTTTGAACACTTGGCATTCTCTCAAGCAGCCTCATGAGGTAGTCAACTGGAATGCATGGATTTTTACAAATTATCTTTGAAAGACAGGGTCCTGAAAAATAGATTTATTTTCTTGCTGAGATTACTAAAAGGACACCAATAATAAGAAGAGACTGGGTTGGGCAAAGAAACATGAGCAATATGGACATGAGATCAGTGGAAATCTGTCCTCTGGTCCGAAAAATCTCAAATGTAGACTTCGGGTTCCAACCGCCGTGTCTTGGTGAGACAGAGTAGGTGAACGGAAGATCTCCGCATGTGTGTATCCCACTGTAATGCATGGGGGAGGAGGTGTGATGGTGCTTTGCTGGTGACACTGTTTGTGATTTATCTAGAATTCAAGGCACACTTAACCAGCATGGCTACCACTGCATTCTGCAGCAATACGCCATCCCATCTGGTATGTGCTTAGTGGGACTACCATTTGTTTTCAACAGGACAATGACCCAACACACCTCCAGGCTGTGTAAGGGAAATTTGACCAAGAAGGAGAGTGATGGAGTGCTACATCAGATGACCTGGCCTCCACAATCATCCGATCTCAACCCAATTGAGATGGTTTAGAATGAGTGACAAGGGAAAACATATGTGGGAACTCCTTCAAGACTGTGGGAAAAGCATTTTAGGTGAAGCTGGTTGAAAGAATGCCAAGTGTGTGAATATTTTTTTAAATATTTTTATTTATTTAACCTTTATTTAACCTAGAGAGGTCAATTCTTATTTACAATGATGGCCTACCCCGGCCAAACCCAGACGACGCTGGGCCAATTCTGCGCCCCCCTATGGGGCCGGTGGTGATACAGCCTGGATCAAGGCAAAGGGTGGCAACTTTGAAGAATCTAAAATATATTTTGATTTGTTTAAAACTTTTTTGGTGACTACATGACTCCATATGTGTTATTTCACTGTTTTGATGTCTCCACTATTATTCTACAATATAGAAGTGTTTTTTTTATTTTTATAAAAAAAAAACTTGGATGGGTAGTAGGTGTGTACAAACTTTTGAATCTGTTTTGAATATATATATATATATATATATATATATATATATATATATATATATATATATATATATATATATATATATATATAAATAACATTTATTTAAAAAATGGGGGGGGGTGTAAACTTTTCAGTGTAAACTTAAATGACTAAAACCAAATAAGGCAAATAGAAACCCGAAATGGATGATGTTGAGAGATAGATGGGAGGTGTTGAATGGAGCTAAAGGGTGGGACTAATAACAAGATAAACATTGTAAAATGTATATAGGTTAGGAACTTTTGTGAAATAGCACAGTTACAAATAGAAGTCAAACTGGATGGAAATAGAGGAAGGACTAAAAACAAACAAGAGAGAACTATTGTAAAGTAGACTGTCTGTAAAATGTGTATAAGATGTATAAATTGAAGGTAAAAGCAGAAGTGTTTATTAGTTTACTCCAATTGGGGGATCGGTGGTCGGGTTTACGGGGAATAATAATAAAGGTATAGTCTTTAAAAAGTATGTATGTCTATATAGGTATGTGTATGTATGCATGTGTGTATGGATATATATATTTACCAGAAAAATATATGGGGGATAGGAAATGATGCAGACAATTACATTGATGGAAGCAACATTCTTTCTGCAATATTAAGCTAATCCACCCCTTAGGAAAAAAGAAAGAAAAAAACCTCTGCTAACCTATGTGTATGAAACCAATCAAATTTGATGACTGGGAATATAGATATATCCTGATGAAGACAGCTTGGCTGTCGAAACGTTGGTAATTAAATTTTTGCATCTGAGCTCCTAGAGTGTGCGGCTCTCTTTAATTTTCAAGTTTTCTATTCCGCTAGCCAGCACCTCATCTTAATAAGTGTGTGTTTCTTTTTCTTCTGCATGGGATTATAAATATACCTGTTGGTAAAAAAAATACATTTTAAAAATGTAGGGGCGTGGATCAGAAAACCAGTCAGTATCTGGTTTGACCACCATTTGCCTCATGCAGTGCGACACATTTCCTTCACATAGAGTTGATCAGGTTGTTGATTGTGGCCTGTGGAATGTTGTCCCACTCCTCTTCAATGGCTGTGCAAAGTTGCTGTATATTGACGGGAACTGGAACACGCCATCTGGTTGATCCAGAGCATCCCAAACATGCTCAATGCCTGCCCATAGCATAACCCCACCATGGGGCATTCTGTTCACATCAGCAAACCGCTCACCCACACAACGGTATAGTTGAAACCGGGATTTAGTTGCCAGTTGCCATTGAAGCATTTGCCCACTGAAGTCTGTTACGATGCCGAACTGCAGTTGGTTCAAGACCATGGTGAGCAGGAAAAGCACGCAGATGAGCTTCCCTGAGACTGTTTTTGACAGTTTGTGCAGAAATTCTTTAGTTGTACAAATCCACAATTTCATCAACTGTCCAGGTGGCTGGTCTCAGACGATCCAACTGGTGAAGAAGCAGGATGTAGAGGTCCTGGGCTAGTTACACTTGGTCTACGGAGGCCAGTTGGATGTACTGCCAAATTCTCTAAAACGAACATACAATTCTCTGGCAACAGCTCTGGTGGACATTCCTGCAGTGAACATTCCATAATACGCTCCCTCAAAACTTTAGACATTTGTGGCGTTGTGTGACAAAACTAAACATTTTAGAGTGGCCTTTTATTGTCCCAAGCTCAAGGTTCACCTGTGTAATGAGCATGCCGTTTAATCAGTTTCTTGATATTCCATACCTTTCAGGTGGATGGATTGTCTTGGCAAAGGAGAATTGCTCACTAACAGGGATATATACAAATTGGTGCACAAAATGTGAGAGAAATAAGCTTTTTGTGCATATGGAACATTTCTGTGATCTTTTATTTCAGCTGATGAAACACGGGACCAACACTTTACATGTAGCGTTGATATTTCTTTTACCCCTTTTTTCCCCAATTTTTTAATATTTTTTATCCAATTGGTAGTTACAGTCTTGTCTCATCGCTGCAACTCCCATACGGACTCAGGAGAGGCGAATGTCGAGAGCCGTGCGTCTTCCCGAAACACAACCCAACCAAGCCGCACTGCTCTTGACACAATGCCCACTTAACCTGGAAGCCAGCCGCACCAATGTGTCGGAGGAAACACTGTGCACCTGGCGACCGTGTCAGCGAGCTCTGCGCCCGGTCCGCCACAGGAGTCGCTAGTGCGCGATGGGACAAGGAAATCCATGCCGGCCAAACCCTCCCCTAGTTAATTGTGCACCGTCCCATGGGTCTCCCGGTCACGTCCGGCTGCGACAGAGCCTGGATTCGAACCCAGAATCTCTAGTGGCACAGCTAGCACTGTGATGCAGTGCCTTAGACCACTGCACCACTCGGGAGGCCTCGTTGATATTTTTGTTCAGTATATTTTTTTATATATAAGATTATCTTTCAGAACTAACAGTCAGGGAGAAACTAAATTTCCAAATGTACATGGCATGGGGCCCCCATTGATTTAGTTAGAATGTTTAATGACTCAGCATAAGAACACTGCATAAGCCATGGCAAAATGTGTAGAATTGCAGGAAATCTGCTTTAAAACAGCAACAGTTTGTCTCTGCTGCCAAGAGGGCTTCTAAAATCTTGGGTCGGAGACCGCACCATTGGCCACTCCCACTAACACACTTTCACAACACCCACAATTTAAGCACCATTTTGATCCAGAAAAAAACTATACCACCGCTGCTGAAAAGAATCCTAAGGGAAACACTGGTAAACAGAAACACAGATACTGTATATCCAACTGAGGAGGAAAGCACGGCAGAAACACACACACAACATGGGCCATACCAACACAACACCAAAGGAATGAGCAGTTTCTTGTAGTGGAATTTTCAATTCACCTCCAGAATAGACTGAATTGAAATGGAATTGAGCACAACAGGCTTCTGAGTGAATGCACCTTGGAGACAAATAAAGTTGACTAAACTAAAACTGGACTAAGACGGGTGCTGAGGAAAGGTGGAAGGGATGGATCTGCTTGGGTGGGTATCTAATGTACAACAGTGGGTGTGGCTCTGCCTGTAGGGGCTCTATGATTGGCTGAGGGCGACACAGGAAGAGTTTGGGGCTGTGGATGTCACCATCTTCTCATCTAATGGCAAGGAAGAAGGGGTTCTCCTTGTAACTTTTTTTTTTTTAGGAAGGGGGTGGTAATCATCTCTCGTTTCTCTGAACCTTGCTCTGGCTTTCCCTTTCCACCCCCCTTCACCTCTGTCTCCTTACCTCTCTTTAATAATCTCTCCCTCCCTCTCTATGTACCAGTGAAGACCCATGTAGGAACACAGAAGTTCTGGGACAATATTTCTCTCCCTCAATCCCCTTCTCTCTCTCGCTCTCTCACTCTGAACCAGTAACGATCAGCCTTCCTCTTTCCCTCCCTCCTTCACTCTCCCACTTTTTCTCTGTCCGTACCAGTGAAGACCAGAGTAGGGACAGAGACAGAGAAGTTCTGGGAGTGGGACAGTCTCTGAGAGCTGCAGGTTGAGTGGACAGGGCTGTTGTGGGTGGAGCGACATCCGTGGGCCAGGGGAGACCTGAACCATTCACCACGCAGAGACGGACAGAGTGGACGAATCCAAACGCACACAGCAAGAGAAGAGCCAATCCGTGTGCAGCAAAGGTAGAGAAGAAGAGAAACACAACACACCACAACATTGCAGCAAAGAAAAATAGAGTACAACAAAAGACAAGACAAAATATGAGGTTCTCTACCCCCTCCTTTTACATTTTAACATGCACCTACATGCTGTAGCTAAAGAAAATGCTTGCATCGGGCACCCACCCTACCTCCTTTCATCCCTCCCTCCCCTCCATCCATTCCCTTTTCCATTCCTCTCTGACCGTGCACTAGCAGTAACAAGCTCATGCACAGCCCTCAGACATATAACTCATCTAGAACTCACGAGAGAGAGAGAGAGAGAGAGAGAGAGAGAGAGAGAGAGAGAGAGGCAGGCTGTACAGGGAGGGGGGCTGTGTGTATGTCCCAGATAAGGAATGTAGCCATGTCACATGATTATAATACACAAACACTAGGGCAGGGCAATACAGCCAAAGTATCATATCACAATATTTTTTCCAATTTAATTTTATGGTATGACTGTATTTTATGTTTTTGAATAATAAAATAACTTTATATGCTTGATGAGTGGTTAATAACATTAGGGTGGCAACACAAATGAAGTGATTTCAAACGGGGCTTTCTCCACTCTGTTTTATACTGTTAAATCCTACTTCAAACTAGAAAACATTTAATTTCAGCATTTCCACACTGTGCCATGCAAGGCAGCATGATACGGGCAAAGAATCTAGGCCTAGTTAATTGGTGAACTGTTGGAATCATGGAAATATAATTATTATTCTAATTAAATAGTTGGAATATAGTGGGAAGCACAATGAGTACATAGTTGTTTGAACGAATGAATAAGCCAGGGAGGAATTATTGACAGATGACCATAATTGTAATGTTACATTACATGGTTTCTTACCTCATGTATAGCAAGCTAGCTAACATATTTATGCTTTGCCTATGTATTCTAAATGAAAGAAGAACCGTTGCACAAACAACATGCTTGCTCTGAGTACATTTAGCAAGCTAGCTAGCCAACTAACTTGTGATTAGCATTAGCGGCTAACTTCCTAAGAAACTACAAACTAGCAGACAGTAAGATACACAAACTAATAGTTTACTTATAGAACACTTGTGGAAAGTAGCATGTCACCAACATCTTGTTGCATCTATCTGACCATGCAGACTGAACAGCAAAAAAGTGCTTGTGACTCAGTGGTCAAACAACTGCTCTTTCCTTGTGTGACAGGGGTCAGGGCTTGGTTTGGAAAGCGGCACGCAGCTGGACGATAGGAGAAAGACAACTCAAGTAGCAAACGGAGCAAACTATAAAAACTGACATTACAATTCCCAGATTTCCCTATCACATTTAACAACACAAGTATTGAAATACCATTATAGTAAAATACAGTGTACTGCCCAGCCCTAAAATAGACCAAAAATGTTGAGAGCCCCAAAAACAAACAGGAGTCAGTACAATGGCAGAAGACAGATACTCCCTCTCCCTCTCTCGCATGCACACACAGGCTCCATGTTCATGCGATTACTCAATACTCACTCTTTGCTGTCCTTGGAAGGAGAGTTGCAGGCATTGGATGTGGGGGCGGTGTTGGGGAGTGTGTGTGTGTTGGTGTGTGTGGTAGTGTTGGGAGCCGTCCCAGGGCTGAGTTTGTCCAGAGTGCAGGCGGTGCCGATGGCTCGGACCACCAGACCTGACTCTCCCTCCAGATCAAAGCACTGCAGGTACCCCACCACCGCATTACCACCCATCTCCAACACTTTCAGACCTATCTTCCTCTGCAGCTCACCTACACACAAACACAGAAGAAGAGAAGGTTTAATTTAATGGAGTGGCTGAGGTTCTGGATTTTCTGGAAACCTGATTTGCCGTGGCTAAGGATACAGAGATTTCTGTTCTTGCACAGGATTTTTTTTAGCGTAGCTGCTGCTCAGTGCTCCGCTGCCCTGTCTTTGACCGGCAATGAACGCCTTTGTCTGGTGTAGCCTGTCGAACTTCCATGCTTCAGTAGGCTATTAAGCATAAGTGCAATTCCATGGTCCTTTTTCAAGAGGGGAGTTGGGCTACATGTTGTACACAAAAAACATGAACATGTTCGTACAAACTCGCAGATTGTTTTTTGCCTCAATGCAAAACTCAAGTGGGGAGTTACATGCAGCTATCTAGACAGCATATCAAACACAAGAAAGACAGACGCGCAGTCTAGTTGTTTTAATCAACATTGCAAACATTGGCTAAGCAGGATGCAGACAGGCAGTCAAAGTAGTAGTTTTCTTTTTCAGCAACTCTGACTAATGGATACAATACGGAAGCAACTTCAAAGATTAGCCTACATCATCACACAAAACTCAGATTGTTTTTGCTCCAATGCAATGTGTAGGGACTGTGTCCTGCTTGTGCACCTGTAATATCCATTACAACAGTCTGAAGGTTGTAGCCTTCATAACGGCCTTGAATGTTCCCTGGGTTTTGATGTAATATGTATAGGGGTAAGGTGACTAAGCATCAGGACATATGATAAACAGAGTAGCAGCAGTGTATATGATGATTGTACATGAGTGTGTGTAGAGTCAGTATAAATGTGTAAGCATCTTATGTGAGAGCATCAGGAGTATATGCGTGTGTGTGTGAGTGAGTGAGTGTAGAGTCATGCGAGTTTGCATAGAGACACTAACACACAAGTGTCAACGCCAATAATCAGTGTAACCATTTAGTTAACTTTTTAGCAGTCTTATGGCTTGGGGATGTTCAGGAGCCTGTTCAGGAGCCTGTTTGGTGTCAGACTTGATCCACCAGTAACGCTTGCCTTGCGGAGGCAGAGTAACAGTCTATGACTTGGGTGGCTGGAGTCGTTAACGATTTTCCAGGCCTTCCTTTCACACCGCTTGATATAGAGGTCCTGGATGGCAGGGAACTCGGCCCTGGGCTGTACTGGGCTGTCCGCAACACCCTCTGTAGAGCCATGCGATCGAGGGTGGTGCAGTTGCCATAACAATTAGTGATCCAGCCAATCAAGATGCTCTCAATGGTGCAGCTCAAGGTACACCTCTTTATGCCTGCTCTCAAGGTACACCTCAATGGTGCAGCATAATGATTCCACCACCATAGGGATGGTGCCAGGTTTTCTCCAGACGTAACGCTTGGCATTCAGGCCAAAGAGTTCAACCTTTGTTTCATCAGACCAGAGAATCGTTTAGGTGCCTTTTGGCAAACTCCAAGCAGGCCGTCATGTGCATTCTACTGAGGAGTGGCTTCCGTCTGGCCACTCTACCACAAAGGCCTGATCGGTGGAGTGCTGCAGAGATGGTTGTCCTTCTGGAAGATGTGTGACTTTCCAAATCATGTCCAATCAATTGAATTTACCACAAGTAGACTCCAAGTTGTAGGATAATCAAGGATGATCAATGGAAACAGGATTTTAAATAAATTAGCAAAGATCTAAAAACATGTTTTCACTTGGGCATTGTGGGGTATTATGTGTAGATGGATGAGAAAATATAAATGTAATCGATTTTGAATTCAGGCTGTAACAACAAAATGTGGAATAAGCCAAGGGGTATGAAAACTTTCTGAAGACACGAAAATATCCTCAAATATAAGGGTGACACTCCTGTACTGACGCCTCATAAAACATTTGATCTCATTTCCAAAATGCTGGAGTATAGAGACCAATTAAACATTTTCACTTCACTGAACAAATAAAAACATAGGGGAGTGTATATATAGAGTGTTTGATAGTGGTGTTATGTACCAGACATGAGAGAGATGAGTCTCTGTCGGGCCTCGTTTGAAGCTCTGGGGGTTCTGATGCGGTCAATCCACTGGTACTCTGGGTCCTCGTTCACCACCAGCTCCTCAACAAAGCCATGGACCAGCGCCACGCGGTAACACCTCGGGATGGACGTTGCTAACACAGAGACGTGCATAAACACACACATTATCGTAATTTCTTGTGACTAGACCTCATCTCTACTATAGTACAGCCACATAGCGAACCAGACTCACTGCAGAAGAATTTGACACCACAAGAGGACTGTCTGAAGCGGTTCAGGTCATTGAAGAGGTCCACCTTCACCAGAACATTAATCTCCCCTCTGATACCTGCAAGAGAGGAGATTAACAGAAACATTACTACCAGTCAGAAACAGCACCTAACCCTAGAAACCCCAACTCTTTAATAACTCGTTACTGTCCCCTCTGACACCAGGAAGACAGGAACTACATCATCATGACCCAACAGACACAGTTAAAGAACAGCTTTTAGTAAGGCAGCAGAGAGCAACAACATGCATTTACAGGCTGTTACACAGAGAACACTGTGTGTTCCTTTAGAGGCCTGGCTCTATATCTAACAAGTCCCACTGTAGCCATGCACCTTTTGATGGGGAAGTATATGACTGACATCATTAGTGTCAGATGGAGTACTATATAACAGACTCCGTGTATAGCATGGTAGATAGTCAAATGGAATGATCTTGTAGAATTCCCTGTGATTACTTTTTGACTTTTGATTTAAATGAAACTTTCCATACAAGCTTTTTTTAAATGTTTATGTATAAGCTTTTAAATTATATCAAACTCATCTGTAAAATATGTTCCAGTGATGAAGAACTGGATGTCTCATGGTATGGTGGGGTGTGCAAAATGGGTCAACTTAGAGCACCTCCATCTTCTGAATGTTTTGGCAATGAGGTGAAAAAAGTCACTTTCTGACCATGGACAAATACATCTAAAAGTGATAGTCAAAAAGTGATTGAAATCAAATAGAAAGACCCTATAAAAAACGCACCGTGTATAGTGTCGTAGATGGGTAACCATCCAGAAATGACAGTAGCAGCCTCGCAGGAGAGCAGAGGGTCGATGTCAATGTAGACCTTCCCTATTGCATCGTTGGCACTGTAAGTGTCATGGTCCAACACTGTGATTTGTAACGGCTCATCCTGCAAGTCCTCATCATCCACCTACAGGAAGGGTGACAAAGTTGAGGAAACAAGGATACAGGACTATCATGTTGACTGTAGCATATTTACACTGTAATCCAATGCCATTCACAAATACCTCCTGCAACTAATTTCACAGAGAATAAGTCAAGAAGCCATATCCAGACATTTTACCTCAAATTTGAACCACTCTGAGTTCCACTGTGGGTTAAGTGACTTGGGGAAGACGTCCGTTTTGAAAGTTGTGTTGCCAAACTTGACCTGTAAGAACATCAATGAAGAACACCACAAGGCTAGGACTGCAGCACTGGAACACAGTGTATACTGTATGTGTTGAAATGGTTGTAGGATTACGTTGACCTGATGTTTTTCAGGATGCTCACCTCTACAAAGGCATCAGTGAGGTCGCTGGCTCTGTCCATGACAGGTAAGTGGCGCCCTGCCACAATCTTAGCTTTCAGCTTCCCCGGCATGATTCAGCTTTGTCTTAACCTGCAGATGCAATAATTCAAAGGTAAATCATTTCAATATTATAATGCCTAAATAAGAGGTTGTCTGCACTCTTAAGATACAGACACTTCAGTAATAAGTTCCAGGTGCGTAGGAGTCAAAATAAGAATACTGGAAGATATGGAGACCTGCACACTGTCGAAGAAATGTTTAAATCCTTTCATTTATGCACTTATGATTTGATGGGCACCAAGATGTTTTAATAAAACATCTTTATTTTGTATTCAAGCCTCAGTTTAAAATGAAAAAATAATACAACATTATTACAATGCCAACACGTGTACTGTTTACCTGTATTCATCAGACCATGATAAAATATGAATTCATTAATGAGCTAACAAAACTAAGGTCACACTGCAGTTGTGCTGCTAAGAATGCTGACAGTTCTGTTTGGCCCTGACATGGGCACGTGGTCAGGTGACATAGGTTGCTGACATTTAAAGAGTAGGAATAACTCTAAAAATAGAAAAGTGAGGAGTAAAGAAGTCTCGAGGTATTGCACACCTGAGGTAGAGTACCTTACAATAAGGTGTAGACCGCACTATCTTCCATATGTTCCAGTATTCTTATTTTGTATATTATTCGTAGCCGTCTATTTACCACCACAGACCAATGCTGGCACTAAGACCACACTCAACCAACTCTATAAGGCCATAAGCAAACAAGAAAATGCTCATCCAGAAGTGGCGCTCCTAGTGGCCGGGGACTGTAATGCAGGCACATTTAAAATCAGTTTTACCAGCATGTCACATGTACAACCAGAGGGGGAAAAAAAACTCTAGACCACCTTTACTCCACACATAGATATGCATACAAAGCTCTCCCCCGCTCTCCATTTGGCAAATCTAACCATAATTCTATCCCCCTGATTCCTGTTCACAAGCTAAAACAGGAAATACCAGTGACTCTCACAATACGGAAGTGGTCAGATGACGTGGATGCTATGCTACAGGACTGTTTTGCTAGCACAGACTGGAAAATGTTCCCGGGATTCATCCAATGGCATTGATGAGTATACCACCTCAGTCATCGGCTTCATCAATAAGTGCAACGACGACGTCGTCCCCTCAGTGACCGTATGTACATATCCCAAACAGAAGCCATGGATTACAGGCAACATCTGCAACGAGCTAAAGGCTAGAGTTGCCGCTTTCAAGGAGCGAGACACCAATCTGGAAGCTTATAAGAAATCCTCAGACGAACCATAAAACAAGCAAAGTGTCAATACAGTATTAAGATTGAATCCTACTACACCAGCTCTGACGTTCGTCGGATGTGGCAGGGCTTGAAAACTATTATGGACTACAAAGGGAAAGCCAGACGCGAACTGCCCAGTGACGCGAGCCTACCAGACAAGCTAAATGCCTATTATGCTCGCTTCTAGGCAAGCAACACTGAAGCATGCACGAGAGCACCAGCTGTTCTGGACGACTGTGTGATAACGCTCTCAGTAGCCGATGTGATCAAGACCTTTAAACAGGTCAACATTCACAAAGCCACGTGGCCAGACAGATTACCAGGACGTGTACTCCGAGCATGTGCTGACCAACTGGCAAGTGTCTTCACTGAAATTTTTAACCTCTCCCTGACCGAGTCTGTAATACCTATTTCTTTCAAGCAGACCACCATAGTCCCTGTGCCCAAGGAAGTGAAGGTAACCTGCCTAAATGGTTACCACCCTGTAGCACTCACATAGGTAGCCATGAAGTGCTTTGAAAGGCTGGTCATGAATTACATCAACAGCACCCTCTCTGATAGGCTAGACCCACACCAATTCTCATTCCACCCCAACAGATCCACAGATGACGTAATCTCAATTGCACTCCACACTGCCCTTTCCCACCTGGACAAAAGGAACATGCTGTTCATTGACTACAGCTCAGCGTTCAACACCATAGTGCCCAGGAAGCACATCACTAGGATAAGGACCCTGCAACTCTATATATATATATATATATATATGACAATTACAACAATACTGAATGAACACTTATTTTAACTTACAGTAATAGAATACATAAATAAAATCAATTTAGTCTAAAATAAATAATGGAACATGTTCAATTTGGTTAAAATAATGCAAAAACACAGTGTTGGAGAATAAAGTAAAAGTGCAATATCTGCCATGTAAAACAGCTAACGTTTAAGTTCCTTGCTCAGAACATATGAAAGCTGGTGGTTCCTTTTAACATGAGTCTTCAATATTCCCAGGAAATAAGTTTTAGGTTGTAGTTACTAGAGCTCGACCGATTAATCGGAATGGCCGATTAATTAGGGCCGATTTCAATTTTTCATAACAATCAGATGTTTTGGTTTTTTTACACCTTTAATCTTTATTTAACTAGGCAAGTCAGTTAAGAACACAATGACGGCCTAGGAACGAGGCAGAACGACACATTTTTACCTTATCAGCTTGGGGGATCCAATCTTGCAACCTTACAGTTAACTAGTCCAACGCTCTAACCACCTGCCTCACGAGGAGCCTGCCTGTTACGCGAATGCAGTAAACCAAGGTAAGTTGCTAGCTAGCATTAAACTTATCTTATAAAAAAAAAAATCAATCAACAACTGTCGGTGCTCCAATGTGTACTTAACCATAAACATCAATGCCTTTCTTAAAATCAATAGTATATATTTTTAAACCTGCCTATTTAGCTAAAAGAAATATATATATATATATATATATATATATACACACACACACACTTTATTTTTTTAATCGGGATCAGCTTTTTTTGTCCTCCAATAATCGGTATTGAAAAATCATAATCGGTCGACCTCTAGTAGTTACTATAGGAATTATGACCGCCTATTTATGTCTATACCATTTGTATTTCATATAGCTTTGACTATTGGATGTTCTTATAGTATTGCCAGCCTAATCTCAGGAGTTGATAGGCTTGAAGTCAAACAGCGCTGTGCTTCAAACATTGCGAATAGCTGCTGGCAAATGCAGGAAAGTGCTGTTTGAACGAATGCTTACGAGCCTGCTCCTGCTATCACCGCTCAGTCAGACTGCTCTCTCAAATATCAAATCATAGACTTAATTATAATATAATAAAACACAGAAATACGAGCCTTATGTCATTAATTTGGTCAAATCCGGAAATTATCATTTCGAAAACCAAACGTTTATTTTTTCGGTGAAATACGGAACCGTTCCATATTGTATCGAACGAGCGGCAACCCTAAGTCTAAATAATGCTGTTACATTGCACAACCTTCAATGTTATGTCATAATTATGTAAATTTAAGGGAAATTAATTACGGTCTTTGTTAGGCTTAAATGGTCTTCACACAGTTCGAAACGAGCCAGGCGGCCCAAAGTGCTGCATATACCCTGACTCTGCTTGCACTGAACGCAAGAGAAGTGACACAATTTTGGCATGAGTCCCCAGATCTTCAGAAAATGTAGCTGCACCATCAACAGCATCCTGACCGCATCACTGCCTGGTATGGCAACTGCAGTGAAGTGAAGTAGTGTCCCCATTGAGTGACAGAACACTGAGCCAATCAAGGAGCAACTAGAAAACATTACCAACCCCTTCGCTCAGTATTTTCCGCTGGCTTCCCCACAGAAATCACCTGCCTGACTCAAGAAAGCAAAAAAAGAGACCATGTATGTATGCAGCTTTATTAACTCAATGCCCTAAATAGGGTGAAAAATTCCCTAAATAATGCACATTTTTCAATGATTACTTCAAACTATGGCAAGCAGCTGGGACATATGGTAATATTATGAAACTGGGCTCCATGGTGGATGCAATTAACTCGTTTTTAATCAGGAAAAAAACGCACACGTATGTGTCCAGCCCACCAGTTGCTAGCTACAAGTTAGCTAGCGTTATGGCATTGCAGTTGACAGTGACATGCGTAGATAGCCATTTCTGTGCGACCGGGTCGCCCCACAAAATTGACATCTGTTAAAAACAGCATAGGTCGCTAACATATTAAGCAAGTTGGCTAGCTATGTCATTAGACGTCAGAGTGTCGTTACCAGAACTATGACTTACGAGAAAGTTGGGGACCCAGTAGCGTTTTTTCAGCTGGACATTGTTGACAGCCCGCGCGCCTGACCTCCGCCTCTCTCCCAAACATGACAGAAAGGTTATCCTCTCAAAGACCGGGTAGATGTAGCTAATATTCACTATTCGACGCTATATGACAATTCACTGCTACAACTGGGTTACTTCTGTTAAAATGATAATTAGCTAAGCTAATAAAAAAATACACATTGCTGTTAGCGTCCGGACTGTACGAATGGAAAATGCTAGCGTCTCGTCATTAACACTAAAAAGTAGTTCCGGGGCACGGCGTTTCGGAATTTTTCACAATAAAAGTCCACTATTCATATTGCCAAAGTAAAAGTGGAGTTGGGATTACTCACTAGGGCAGGGGTATTCAACTCTACCCTCGAGATCCGGAGCCTACTGGTTGTCTGTTCTACCTGATAATTAATTGTACACACAGGGGCGCATTTAGTGATTTGGAGGCCCCATTCAGAGGCAAGTCTGTAACAGTGTTTGAGGATTATTTTAATCAATGTTGAGGATGGCAGGGAAATCGTAGATTAAACTCCCATCGATTTTGTCTGTAGAGCACACTTCTGACAAAGCAGAATTACGGTTTTTTTCTGCAATGTTGTAAACTAGCATAAGGTAACGTGTGTCCTTCCTGGTCTGAAAACAGTGATGGACATAGCAACAACAGACATCATTATTCTTCTTCTTTGGAATTTAACCCCCCCAATTTGACTATTGTATATATCGATAATACTTTGTGACACAAAATGGGAAAAGGTGAGAAAAAAATAAATAGAAAAAAACTTCCAACTAACCTTACACTCCAACTTCCAACTAACCTAAAACCCACTATCCCATTCCACTACTTTGACGCATCTGCTCCTGCACCATCCAATCAAAATCTTGCTGCTGGGAGCCAGCGGACCATTCAAACCGGTTTTGCCATTCAAGAGAGGAGTGACAGCAATGTGACTTTGGAGGTATGCCAACGTGAGACTACTACTAAACTAACATATGGAATTGTTTTAAGATGGTCATACCAAGAAAAATGTAGCTTTTGATTTTGAATTTGAGGACCCCTGGTAGGTATAAAATAAATATATTTAAAAATAAAAATAAAAAACGATTTGATGCAACATTGAATTTGGCCTTGGGCCTATTGGCCCATAGAAATACATTGAATAACTGTTTCATAGATGGAAAAACTGAGTACATTTTTTTTATCAAAAGGAAGCATGTCTTGAAATGTCTGTCCTATATCTGAGAAGTATAAAAAAGCTCAGAAAAAAAACGTTTTTACCATGGATACCTGTATACTACCTGTATACCTTTGACAAAGAAATGCCCTATTCAGTTCCATACATTTTTCAGCCCGGTACCAGGTTACCTTCAGACGATTTCCGTGACACATTTTGGGGTCGTAGACAACATTTTTCCATAGAGGAGATGCTACGGCGTTTTCATGACCAGGCCGATTTTCGAGATGTCTCCAGGTTTGACATACATTGCTGTAGCTCTGCCATCTTCCATCGCAGATGCAGAAGGCTGACATCGGCGGATGCAGTGGATTGAGACCCAGATATTCTAAATAAATCACCAGCAAAGCACACCCACACATCACACCTCCTCCTCCATGCTTCACGGTGTGAATCACACATGTGGAGATTATCCGTTCACTTACTCTGCATCTCACAAAGACACGGCAGACAGACCAAAGGACAGATTTCCACAGATCTAATGTCCATTGCGTCATTGCTCAGAGGAGAATGTGTGAATCAGGCCTTCATGGTGGAATTGCTGCAAAGAAACCACTACTAAAGGACACCAATTAGGAGAAGAGACTTGCTTGAGCCAAGAAACACAAGCAATGGACATTAGACCAGTGGAAATCTGTCCTCTGACCTGTGGAGTCCGAATTTGAGATTTTTGCCGTGTCTTTGTGAGATGCAGAGTAGGTGAATGGATGATCTCCACATTTGTGGGTCCCACAGTGCAGCATGGAGGAGGAGGTGTGATGGTGTAGGGGTGCTTTGCTGGTGACACTGTCAGTGATTTATTTAGAATTAAAGGCACACTTAACCAGCATGGCTACCACTGCATTCTGCAGTGATACACCACCCCATCTGGTATGCGCTTAGTGGGACTATCATATGTTTTTCAACAGGACAATGACCTAAAAGACACCTCCAGGTTGTGTAAGCGCTATTTGACCAAGAAGGAGAGTGATGGAGTGTTGCATCAGATGACCTGGCCTCCACATTCACCCGTTTGCTCAGCGTATGTGGGAACTCCTTCAAGACTGTTGGAAAAGCATTCCTCAAGAAGCTGGTTGAGAGAATGCCAAGAGTGTGAAAAGCTGTCATCAAGGGAAAGGGCGGCTACTTTGAAGAATCTAAAATATTAAATATATTTATTTTTTTACACTTTTTGGGTTACTACACGATTCCATGTGTTATTTCATAGTTTTGATGTCTTCACTGTTATTGTACAATGTGGGGGGGATCCTTGAATGAGTAGGTGTTTCCAAACTTTTGACTGGTACTATATGTATACAGTGTCCTCGGAAAGTATTCAGACCCCTTCCCTTTTTCCACATTTTGTTACATTACAGCCTTATTCTAAAATTGATTAAATAAATAAAAAATCCTCATCAATCTACACATAACACCCCATAACAACGAAGTAAAAACAGTTTTTTGAAATCTTAGCAAATGTATTAAAAATAGAAAACAGAAATACCTTATTTACGTAAGTATTCTGACCCTTTGCCATGAGACTTGAAATTGAGCAAAGGTGTATCCTGTTTCCATTGATCATCCTTGAGATGTTTCGACAACTTGGAGTCCACCTGTGCTAAAATTCAATTGATTGGACATGATTTGGAAAGGCACACACCTGTCTATATAAGGTCCCACAGTTGACAGTGCATGTCAGAGCAAAAACCAAGTCATGAGCTCCGAGACAGGATTGTGTCGAAGCACAGATCTGGGAAGGGTACCAACAAATGTCTGTTGCATGTAAGGTCCCCAAGAACACAGTGGCTTCCATCATTCTTCCATTCTTAAATGGAAGGAGAACGGAACCACCAAGACTCTTCTTAGAGCTGGCTGCCCAGCCAAACTGAGCAATCGGGGGGAAAAGGGTCTTGGTCAAAGAGGTGACCAAGAACCCAATGGTCACTCTGACTAGAGTTCCTCTGTGAATATGGGAGAACCTTCCAGAAGAAAACCATCTCTACAGCACTCCACCAATCAGTCCTTTATGGTAGATTGGCCAGATGGAAGCCACTCCTCAGTAAAAGGCACATGACCGCTTGGAGTTTGCCAGACCACGAGAAACAAGATTATCTGGTCTGATGAAACCAAGATTGAAACCTGGCCTATTGCCGGGGACTGGGAGAATAGGATTGAGGCAAAGATGAACGGAGCAAAGTACACAGAGATCGTTGATGAAAACCGTATACAGAGCACTCAGGACCTCAGACTGGGGCGATGGTTCACCTTCCAACAGGACAACGACCCTAAGCACACAGCCAAGACAATGCAGGAGTGGCTTCGGGACAAGTCTCTGAATGTCCTTGAGTGGCCCAGCCAGAGCCCGGACTTGAACCCGATTGAACATCTTTGGAGAGACCTGAAAATAGCTGTGCAGCAACACTCCCCATCCAACCTGACAAAGCTTGAGAGGATCTGCAGAGAAGAATGGGAGAAACTCCCCAAATACAGGTGTGCCAAGCTTGTAGTGTCATACCTAAGAAAACTCAAGGCTGTAATCGCTGCCAAAGGTGCTTCAACAAAGTACTTAGTAAAGGGTCTGAATACTTATGTAAATGTAATATTTCAGTTTTTGCTTTGTCAATATGGGGTGTTGTGTGTAGATTGATGAGGGAAAAAAACTATTTAATCCATTTCAGAATAAGGCTGTAACCTAACAAAAATGTGGGCAAAGACAAGGGGTCTGAATACTTTCCAAAGGCACTGCATATATATATATATATATATATATATATTTAACAAACAAAAATTATCTTCTGCCTAAATGGTAAATCTGCCATTGTGCACACGCCTGGTGTTCCAGATCTAAATCAGTCCCTGATTAGAGGTGAACAATGTAAAAACACAGTGGAACTGGCTTCGAAGACCAGAGTGGAGTTTGAGGGCACTAGAATCTGTAAAATCTACACTGAACAAAAATATAAATGCAACATGCAACAATTTCAAAGATTTTACGGAGTTACAGTTCATATAAGGAAATCAGTCAATTGAAATAAATTCATTAAGCCCGCATCTATGGATTTTACATGACTGGGAATACAGCTATGTATCTGTTGGTCAGAGATACCCTTAAAAAAATGGTAGGGGCATGGATCAGAAAAGCAGTCAGTATCTGGTGTGACCACCGCATGCCACGCGACACATCTTCACATTGAATTGATCAGGCTGTTGATTGTGGCCTATGGATTGTTGTCCCACTCCTCTTCAATGGCTGTGCAAAGTTTCTGGATATTGGCATGAACTGGAACACGCTGTCGTACACGTCGATCCAGAGCATCCCAAATATGCTCAATGGTGACATATCTGGTGAGTATGCAGGCCATGGAAGAACGGGGACATTTTCAGCTTCCAGGAATTGTATACAGATTCCTGCAACACGATGCCTTGAAATATCATGCTGAAACATAAGTTGAGGGTGGTGGATAAATGGCACGTCAATGGGCCTCAGGACCTCGTCACAGTATCTCTGTGCATTAAAATTGCCATAGATCAAATGCAATTGTGTTCGATGCCATACACTGTCTGCCATCTGCTCGGTACAGTTGAAACCAGGATTCATCTATGAAAATCACACTTCTCCAGCACGCCAGTGGCCATCGAATGTGAGCATTTGCCCACTGAAGTCTTTTACGACGCCAAACTGTACTCAGGTCAAGACCCTGGTGAGGACTCCGAGTACACAGATGAGCTTCCCTGAGACGGTTTTTGACAGTTTGTTCAGAAATTCTTTGGTTGTGCAAACCCACAATTTCATCAGCTGTCCTGGTGGCTGACCTCAGATGATCCCGCAGGTGAAGAAGCCGGATGTGGAGGTCCTGGGCTGGCGTGGTTACGTGCGGTCTGCGGTTATGAGGCCGGTTGGAAGTACTGCCAAATTCTCTAAAACGACTTTGGAGGCGACTTATGGTAGAGAAATTAACATTAATTCTGGTGCATATTCCTGCATTCAGCATGCCTATTGCACATTCACTGAACTTGCGACATCTGTGGAATTGTGTTGTGTGATAAAACTGCACATTTTAGAGTGGCCTTTTATTGTTCCCAGCAGAAGGTGCACCTGTGTAATGATCATGCCATTTAGTCTGCTTCTTGATATGCCACACCTGTCAGGTGGATTGATTATCTTGGCAAAGGAAAAATTCTCACTAACAGGTATGTAAACACATTTTCCACCAAATTTGAGAGAAATAAGCTTTTTGTGCATATAGAACATTTCTGGGACCTTTTATTTCAGCTCATGAAACATGGGAGCAACACTTTGCATGTTGCGTTTATATTTTTGTTCAGTGTACTGTATATAATGGTGTTATTTCATGAGGAACTGTGGTCTATATGTTCTGCAACACATTCTACTTCACCTACGCAATTGGTCCCTGTAGCAACCGATAATGCAATTAAATGCCAATAATGTAATAGCTGCTAATAATGTAACATTTGCATTTACAGTTGAAGTTGGAAGTTTACATACACTTAGGTTGGAGTCATTAAAACTTGTTTTTCAACCACTCAGTGAGTCAGAAGTTTACATACATTAAGTTGACTGTGCCTTTAAAGAGCTTGGAAAATTCCAGAAAATTATGTCATGGCTTTAGAAGCTTCTGATAGGCTAATTGACATCATTTGAGTCAATTGGAGGTGTACAAGTGGATGTATTTCAAGGCCTAAAATCAAAAGAAATCAGGCAATACCTCAGACAAAAAAATTGTAGACCTCCACAAGACAATTTCAAGGTACAAGGTGAAACATGAATCTATACAAACAATAGTACGCAAGTATAACACCATGGGACCACGTAGCTGTCATACCGGTCAGGAAGGAGAAGCGTTCTGTCTCCTAGAGATGAACGTACTTTGATGTGAGAAGTGCAAATCAATCCCAGAACAACAGCAATGGACCTTGTGAAGATGCTGGAGGAAACAGGTACAAAAGTATCTATATCCACATTAAACGAGTCCTATATCGACATAATCTGAAAGGCCACTCAGCAAGGAAGAAGCCACGGCTCCAAAACCGCCAATAAAAAGCCAGACTACGGTTTGCAACTGCACATGGGGACTAAGATCGTACTTCTTGGAGAAATGTCCTCTGGTCTGATGAAACAAAAATAGAACTGTTGGCCATAATGATCATCGTTATGTTTGGAGGAAAAAGGGTGAGGCTTGCAAGCCAAAGAACACCATCCCAACTGTGAAGCACGGGGTGGCAGCATCATGTTGTGGGGGTGCTTTGCTGCAGGAGGGACTGGTGCACTTCACAAAATAGATGGCATCATGAGGATGGAAAATTATGTGGATATATTGAAGCAACATATCAAGACATCAGTCAGGAAGTTAAAGCTTGGTCGCTGATGGGTCTTCCAAATGGACAATGTCCCAAAGCATACTTCCAAAGTTGTGGCAAAATGGCTTAAGGACAACATAGTCCTTATTGGAGTGGCCATCACAAAGCCCTGACCTCAATCCTATAGAAAATGTGTGGGCAGAACAGAAAAAGCGTGTGCGAGCAAGGAGGCCTACAAACCTGACTCAGTTACACCAGCTCTGTCAGGAGGAATGGGCCAAACTTCCTCCAACTTATTGTGGGAAGCTTGTGGAAGGCTACCTGAAACATTTGACCCAATGTTATGCACGCCTCTATGAAGAGGGAACGCAACACCCTGCTACAACTAAACTCTCCGTGAAGCGAAAAAGGTATGGACTGTAGGTGCGAGTAAGGATGACAACATGCAGAATGTGGTACCGTTTACAAGGACTTTATTCCTTTAAACGGTAATATGGGGAAAAGGGGCTGGACGGAACCAAAGCAAAGAAAGTAAATCTCAAAGCCCCCCCCCTCTCCTATCTTACCTGCCTACCCACTACTTAACTAATTTAGCACCACCTGGTGCCCTAACCAAAATACAAGGGGTGGTCCGCCCAGGTCTTACCTAGTGTGCCTAGAGAGCGAATATGCTACGGGTATATGTATGCCCGCGGGCCTCTTGCCTAAACACTCCCAAGGTGCCTTCCCCTTCCCCCCTGGAAAAAAATGAAACAGAATATAAAACAATTTCACAAACAAACTAAGAAACAAAGGACGTCAAATAAGCTCTGAGCAACAAACTCACAGAACATACCACTTTCCAGCAATGTACTCCCAGCAAAATCTCTCTAGCAAAATCTCTCTAGCAAAATCTCTCTAGCAAAATCTCTCTAGCAAAATCTCTCTAGCAAAATCTCTCTAGCAAAATCTCTCTAGCAAAATCTCTCTAGCAAAATCTCTCTAGCAAAAAGATCTCCCTCCTGAACAGAACACTGGCTTTTATATAGCTTCAGAAGGAATGGTAATTGTAGACAGCTGCGTCTTGACGAGGGGGCGGGGTCAGCTCTCCAATTAGCCCTGGAGTCGACCAATCAGCTGCTTGAGGGATTTCAGGAAGCCATTTCCTGAAATAAACACATGTAAATACACAAACTACAACACATAATCTGGGGAACGTAACACCCAAGTTAAACAATTAAAGGCAATGCTACCAAATACTAATTGAGTGTATGTAAACTTCTGACTTACTGGGAATGCGATGAAATAAATAAAAGCTGAAATAAATAATTCTCTCTACTATTATTCTGACATTTCACATTCTTAAAATAAAGTGGTGATCCTATCTGACCTAAGACAGGGAATTTTTACTAGGATTAAATGTCAGGAATTGTGAAAACTGAGTTTAAATGTATTTGGCTAAGGTGTATGTAAACTTCTGACTTCAACTGTAGGTGCCCATCACGAATTTAATGGATTTATTCGATGAGGGATTTAAATGACTGAATGTATCATAGTGTGTCAGACCATTAATTTTTTACTGACACATTTATTCAAATGGGTGATTTGAAACAAATGAATGTATCATAGATTGTGTTAGACTATAACAAAAAAATCCTAAACATTTTATCAAATGTGGGACTAAAATTAATGAATGTATCCTAGAGTGTTTGTCCATTAATTTTAACTGACACGTTTGATAAAATCGGTGACTGTAGTGACTGTGTACCAATAGCCTGGTTGATAGTGATTACTTACTAAAATTGTAAATAAAGTATATTTTTGTTTAGACTCAAATGTTTGCCTTTTTATGTTTGTTTTTTGAGTCTTGATAATTAGTATATATATATATATATATATATATATACCAGGTCATTTGAAGGTGGTTTCTACAGACAGTACTGAATATTCCCAACCACGATTTTACCTATGCACATAGAATAGTTTTTTCTCTATAAGCCAACCCATGAATTTACAATTCAAGCTTACAGTGTATTGCATTGCAGTAAATGGAGTGGGTTGAGTATAAAGTGTTGCTGGATTTTTAGACCTCAGTTACCCATGAAAAAAAACATATTTTGATTCTACAGACCCTACTGAGTAATCCCAACCCCACTTTTACTTCGGCATATAGAAGTTTTTTTCTCTATAAGCCAGTATGTAATTTATAGGCCTATAGTGTACTGCATTGGGACCAATGAAGTAGGTGTAGTAGAAAGTGTTGCTAGGTATTTAGGCCAGAGTCCCCCATGAAATAACACCACGTGCCCTCAGAAAGTATTCACACCCCTTAACCTTTTCCACATTTTGTTGTGTTACAAGGTGGGATTTAAATGGATTTAATCTACGTTTCCCCCGCAACAATTTACACAAAATACTTTTCATGCCAATTCTGATAATAATAATAATAATAATTTTAAAAGAAAACAAATCGTAATATATCTTGATTACATAAGTATTCAACCCCCTGAGTCAATACATGTTAGAATCACCTTTGTCAGCGATTACAGCTGTGAGTCTTTCTGGGTAAGTATCTAAGACCTTTTCACACCTTTATTGTACAATATTTGCACATTATTCTTTAGAAAATTTTTCAAGCTCTGTAAGGTTGTTTGTTGATCATTGCTAGACAGCCATTTTTAAGTCTTGCCATAGATTTTCAAGCAAATTCAAATCAAAATTGTAACTAGGCCACTCAGGAACATTCTATGTCTTCTTGGTAAGCAACTCCAGTGTATATTTGGCCTTGTGTCTTAGGTTATTGTCCATGCTCAAATGAATTATTCAATGTCCGCTTTTTTATTTTTACCAATCTACCAATAGGTGCCCTTCTTTGCCAGGTATTGGAAAACCTCCCTTGTCTTTCTGATTGAATCTGTGTTTGAAATTCACTGCTCGACTGAGGAACCTCATAGATAATTCTATGAGTGGGGTACAGAGATGAGATAGTCATTCAAAATTCTTGTTCAGAAATATTTTTTCACACAGAGTGAGTACATGCAACTTATTGTGACTTGTTTATTTATTTTATTTTAATCAAAATTTTATTTAACTAGGCAAGTCAGTTAAGAACAAATTCTTATTTACAATGACGGCCTACCAAATGGCAAAAGGCCTCCTGCGGGGACGGGGGCTGGGATTAAAAATAAAATATAAACATATAGGATAAAACACACATCACGACAAGAGAGACACCACAACACTACATAAGGGGAGACGTAAGACAACAACATGACAACACATGGCAGCAAAACATGACAACACAGCATGGTAGCAACACAACATGACAACAACATGGTAGCAACACAACATGGTACAAACATTATTGGGCTCAGACAACAGCACAAAGGGCAAGAAGGTAGAGACAACAATACATCACGCGAAGCAGCCACAACTATCAGTAAGAGTGTCCATGATTGAGTTTTTGAATGACGAGATGGAGATAAAACTGTCCAGTTTAAGTGTTTGTTGCAGCTCGTTCCAGTCGCTAGCTGCAGCGAACTGAAAAAAGGAGCGACCCAGGGATGTGTGTGCTTTGGGGACCTTTAACAGAAGGTGACTGGCAGAATGGGTGTTGTATGTGGAGGATGAGGGCTGCAGTAGGTATCTCAGATAGGGGGGAGTGAGGCCTAAGAGGGCTTTATAAATAAGCATCAACCAGTGGGTCTTGTGACGGGTATGCAGAGATGACCAGTTTACAGAGGAGTATAGAGTGCAGTGATGTGTCCTATAAGTAGCATTGGTGGCAAATCTGATGGCCAATGGTAAAGAACATCTAGCCGCTCGAGAGCACCCTTACCTGCCAAACTATAAATTACGTCTCTGTAATCTAGCGTGGGTAGGATGGTCATCTGAATCAGGGTTGGTTTGGCAGCTGAGGTGAAAGTGGACAGCAGATGTTCTGACTTGCACTCTTTGAGCGCGGTAGTTAGCAAACCAGGTCAAAGACCCATCAGAGATGCCAATACTTCTTAGCCGGCCCACAAGAATGGAATGGTCTACCATTCGTTAAGCAAATGTTTACTCCTGAACTTATTTAGGCTTGCCATAACAAAGTGATTGATTACATATTGACTGAAGACATTTAAGCTTTTCATTTTTAATCAATTTGTTAAAAAAACTTTAAAAAACATGATTCCACTTTGACATTATGGGGTATTATATTTAGATCAGTGACACAAAATCTTTATTTAATCCATTTTATATTCAGGCTGTAACACAACAAAATGTGGAAAAAGTCAAGGGATGTGAAGGCCAGTGTGATCGGCCTACTTCTATTTTCTTTCAAACCAAAGGAAAGGAATAGGTTATCCCTTTCAGGGTCAATAACAAGAGAAAAACAACATTAAAAGCACTTGCCATCACTGTGTTAATTGAGAATTCAATTAATGTGATTACCTAGGCATACAGTAATTGTACATTCCACTATGAGATTCAGTTAATCAATTAATTTCATTATAATTGGAAATAATGATTAAAAGGTGCATAATTGTGAGCTTCGCGCACATAGCCCGCTTGTTTGTCTCTTTTTTATAAACTCGGCAATTGCCCATGTTTATTCAACATTCATTCAACCAATTCATTAACGTTATTCATTGTACTTTCTATGGGAGAATAAAAAGAAAAGGATAATCGACACGTGATGATATCATGTTTGCCACATTGATAACACATATTGATATTTGATCTCTCCCAGTCTTTTTCCACATGTGGGTCATATATATTCTTCCCACCCATTCAGGCCATAATAGCGACAAGTAGTGTGGAAGAAATGGAGAGAAGGTTGGAGAAGCAACAGCTGTACTGGAGTGCGATCAATATGGGTGACCGTTCTGATGATATGGAGCGGGAGGATGAGGGTCAAGGATCTGAATGGTCTGTAGTGGAAAGACATAGGAAGAAGAGAGATCATGATACTGAAAGCAGTGGTGCATCAAGTGTAGAAAGCAAAAATAGGGTCAAAGTAGAAAGCAAGAGTATTGATGTGTGTCACGTTCTGACCTTAGTTCTTTTGTAATGTCTTTGTTGTAGTATGGTCAGGGTTGGGTGGGTTGTCTATGTTAGTTTTTCTATGATTTGGGATTTCTGTGTTTGGCCTGGTATGGTTCTCAATCAGAGGCAGCTGTCAATCGTTGTCCCTGATTGAGAACCATACTTAGGTAGCCTGGTTTCACTTTTGAGTTGTGGGTGCTTATTTCCTGTTTAGTGTTTTTTGTCTTTCACCTTACGGGACTGTTCGTTTGTTATTTATTATTTTGTTCAGTATTTCGTATTAAAACAAGATGAACACTTACCACGCTGCACCTTGGTCCTCTCTTTCTCCCAATGACGAACGTTACAATGTGTTGGAGTGGAATGTGATGGTATTTGATGAGACCACAGGGCCTCATTTACACCGTATCCAACTAACTAATGTTGTAGAGAAAGAGACAGGTGAAGTTAAACTAGCCCGGGTCATTGGAAATGGTAGATTGCTCATATTTTGTGGTAGCCAGGATCAGCAAGGGAAGATTCTGCAAATGGAAAAGCTTAATGGGAAGAAGATTAAAAGCCATGTACCTCGTGCTTTTGGCAAGGTTGATGGGAGCCATCACTGGGGTCCCAATATCTATGTCCACAGATGATATTGAAGAACATGTGAAGGGAGGCAGAGTGATTTTTTTATTTTTTTTTATTTCACCTTTATTTAACCAGGTAGGCTAGTTGAGAACAAGTTCTCATTTGCAACTGCGACCTGGCCAAGATAAAGCATAGCAGTGTGAGCAGACAACAAAGTTACACATGGAGTAAACAATTAACAAGTCAATAACACAGTAGAAACCAAAGGGGGAGTCTATATACAATGTGTGCAAAAGGCATGAGGAGGTAGGCAAATAATTACAATTTTGCAGATTAACACTGGAGTGATGAATGATCAGATGGTCATGTACAGGTAGAGATATTGGACGTCAAATAAGCTCTGAGCAACAAACTCACAGAACATACCACTTTCCAGCAATGTACTCCCAGCAAAATCTCTCTAGCAAAATCTCTCTAGCAAAATCTCTCTAGCAAAATCTCTCTAGCAAAATCTCTCTAGCAAAATCTCTCTAGCAAAATCTCTCTAGCAAAATCTCTCTAGCAAAATCTCTCTAGCAAAATCTCTCTAGCAAAATCTCTCTAGCAAAATCTCTCTAGCAAAAAGATCTCCCTCCTGAACAGAACACTGGCTTTTATATAGCTTCAGAAGGAATGGTAATTGTAGACAGCTGCGTCTTGACGAGGGGGCGGGGTCAGCTCTCCAATTAGCCCTGGAGTCGACCAATCAGCTGCTTGAGGGATTTCAGGAAGTATTTCCTGAAATAAACACATGTAAATACACAAACTACAACACATAATCTGGGGAACGTAACACCCAAGTTAAACAATTAAAGGCAATGCTACCAAATACTAATTGAGTGTATGTAAACTTCTGACTTACTGGGAATGCGATGAAATAAATAAAAGCTGAAATAAATAATTCTCTCTACTATTATTCTGACATTTCACATTCTTAAAATAAAGTGGTGATCCTATCTGACCTAAAACAGGGAATTTTTACTAGGATTAAATGTCAGGAATTGTGAAAACTGAGTTTAAATGTATTTGGCTAAGGTGTATGTAAACTTCTGACTTCAACTGTAGGTGCCCATCACGAATTTAATGGATTTATTCGATGAGGGATTTAAATGACTGAATGTATCATAGTGTGTCAGACCATTAATTTTTTACTGACACATTTATTCAAATGGGTGATTTGAAACAAATGAATGTATCATAGATTGTGTTAGACTATAACAAAAAAATCCTAAACATTTTATCAAATGTGGGACTAAAATTAATGAATGTATCCTAGAGTGTTTGTCCATTAATTTTAACTGACACGTTTGATAAAATCGGTGACTGTAGTGACTGTGTACCAATAGCCTGGTTGATAGTGATTACTTACTAAAATTGTAAATAAAGTATATTTTTGTTTAGACTCAAATGTTTGCCTTTTTATGTTTGTTTTTTGAGTCTTGATAATTAGTATATATATATATATATATATATATACCAGGTCATTTGAAGGTGGTTTCTACAGACAGTACTGAATATTCCCAACCACGATTTTACCTATGCACATAGAATAGTTTTTTCTCTATAAGCCAACCCATGAATTTACAATTCAAGCTTACAGTGTATTGCATTGCAGTAAATGGAGTGGGTTGAGTATAAAGTGTTGCTGGATTTTTAGACCTCAGTTACCCATGAAAAAAAAACATATTTTGATTCTACAGACCCTACTGAGTAATCCCAACCCCACTTTTACTTCGGCATATAGAAGTTTTTTTCTCTATAAGCCAGTATGTAATTTATAGGCCTATAGTGTACTGCATTGGGACCAATGAAGTAGGTGTAGTAGAAAGTGTTGCTAGGTATTTAGGCCAGAGTCCCCCATGAAATAACACCACGTGCCCTCAGAAAGTATTCACACCCCTTAACCTTTTCCACATTTTGTTGTGTTACAAGGTGGGATTTAAATGGATTTAATCTACGTTTCCCCCGCAACAATTTACACAAAATACTTTTCATGCCAATTCTGATAATAATAATAATAATAATTTTAAAAGAAAACAAATCGTAATATATCTTGATTACATAAGTATTCAACCCCCTGAGTCAATACATGTTAGAATCAAGAGAGACACCACAACACTACATAAGGGGAGACGTAAGACAACAACATGACAACACATGGCAGCAAAACATGACAACACAGCATGGTAGCAACACAACATGACAACAACATGGTAGCAACACAACATGGTACAAACATTATTGGGCTCAGACAACAGCACAAAGGGCAAGAAGGTAGAGACAACAATACATCACGCGAAGCAGCCACAACTATCAGTAAGAGTGTCCATGATTGAGTTTTTGAATGACGAGATGGAGATAAAACTGTCCAGTTTAAGTGTTTGTTGCAGCTCGTTCCAGTCGCTAGCTGCAGCGAACTGAAAAAAGGAGCGACCCAGGGATGTGTGTGCTTTGGGGACCTTTAACAGAAGGTGACTGGCAGAATGGGTGTTGTATGTGGAGGATGAGGGCTGCAGTAGGTATCTCAGATAGGGGGGAGTGAGGCCTAAGAGGGCTTTATAAATAAGCATCAACCAGTGGGTCTTGTGACGGGTATGCAGAGATGACCAGTTTACAGAGGAGTATAGAGTGCAGTGATGTGTCCTATAAGTAGCATTGGTGGCAAATCTGATGGCCAATGGTAAAGAACATCTAGCCGCTCGAGAGCACCCTTACCTGCCAAACTATAAATTACGTCTCTGTAATCTAGCGTGGGTAGGATGGTCATCTGAATCAGGGTTGGTTTGGCAGCTGAGGTGAAAGTGGACAGCAGATGTTCTGACTTGCACTCTTTGAGCGCGGTAGTTAGCAAACCAGGTCAAAGACCCATCAGAGATGCCAATACTTCTTAGCCGGCCCACAAGAATGGAATGGTCTACCATTCGTTAAGCAAATGTTTACTCCTGAACTTATTTAGGCTTGCCATAACAAAGTGATTGATTACATATTGACTGAAGACATTTAAGCTTTTCATTTTTAATCAATTTGTTAAAAAAACTTTAAAAAACATGATTCCACTTTGACATTATGGGGTATTATATTTAGATCAGTGACACAAAATCTTTATTTAATCCATTTTATATTCAGGCTGTAACACAACAAAATGTGGAAAAAGTCAAGGGATGTGAAGGCCAGTGTGATCGGCCTACTTCTATTTTCTTTCAAACCAAAGGAAAGGAATAGGTTATCCCTTTCAGGGTCAATAACAAGAGAAAAACAACATTAAAAGCACTTGCCATCACTGTGTTAATTGAGAATTCAATTAATGTGATTACCTAGGCATACAGTAATTGTACATTCCACTATGAGATTCAGTTAATCAATTAATTTCATTATAATTGGAAATAATGATTAAAAGGTGCATAATTGTGAGCTTCGCGCACATAGCCCGCTTGTTTGTCTCTTTTTTATAAACTCGGCAATTGCCCATGTTTATTCAACATTCATTCAACCAATTCATTAACGTTATTCATTGTACTTTCTATGGGAGAATAAAAAGAAAAGGATAATCGACACGTGATGATATCATGTTTGCCACATTGATAACACATATTGATATTTGATCTCTCCCAGTCTTTTTCCACATGTGGGTCATATATATTCTTCCCACCCATTCAGGCCATAATAGCGACAAGTAGTGTGGAAGAAATGGAGAGAAGGTTGGAGAAGCAACAGCTGTACTGGAGTGCGATCAATATGGGTGACCGTTCTGATGATATGGAGCGGGAGGATGAGGGTCAAGGATCTGAATGGTCTGTAGTGGAAAGACATAGGAAGAAGAGAGATCATGATACTGAAAGCAGTGGTGCATCAAGTGTAGAAAGCAAAAATAGGGTCAAAGTAGAAAGCAAGAGTATTGATGTGTGTCACGTTCTGACCTTAGTTCTTTTGTAATGTCTTTGTTGTAGTATGGTCAGGGTTGGGTGGGTTGTCTATGTTAGTTTTTCTATGATTTGGGATTTCTGTGTTTGGCCTGGTATGGTTCTCAATCAGAGGCAGCTGTCAATCGTTGTCCCTGATTGAGAACCATACTTAGGTAGCCTGGTTTCACTTTTGAGTTGTGGGTGCTTATTTCCTGTTTAGTGTTTTTTGTCTTTCACCTTACGGGACTGTTCGTTTGTTATTTATTATTTTGTTCAGTATTTCGTATTAAAACAAGATGAACACTTACCACGCTGCACCTTGGTCCTCTCTTTCTCCCAATGACGAACGTTACAATGTGTTGGAGTGGAATGTGATGGTATTTGATGAGACCACAGGGCCTCATTTACGCCGTATCCAACTAACTAATGTTGTAGAGAAAGAGACAGGTGAAGTTAAACTAGCCCGGGTCATTGGAAATGGTAGATTGCTCATATTTTGTGGTAGCCAGGATCAGCAAGGGAAGATTCTGCAAATGGAAAAGCTTAATGGGAAGAAGATTAAAAGCCATGTACCTCGTGCTTTTGGCAAGGTTGATGGGAGCCATCACTGGGGTCCCAATATCTATGTCCACAGATGATATTGAAGAACATGTGAAGGGAGGCAGAGTGATTTTTTTATTTTTTTTTATTTCACCTTTATTTAACCAGGTAGGCTAGTTGAGAACAAGTTCTCATTTGCAACTGCGACCTGGCCAAGATAAAGCATAGCAGTGTGAGCAGACAACAAAGTTACACATGTCAATAACACAGTAGAAACCAAAGGGGGAGTCTATATACAATGTGTGCAAAAGGCATGAGGAGGTAGGCAAATAATTACAATTTTGCAGATTAACACTGGAGTGATGAATGATCAGATGGTCATGTACAGGTAGAGATATTGGTGTGCAAAAGAGCAGAAAAGTAAATAAATAAAAACAGTATGGGGATGAGGTAGGTGAAAAAGGGTGGGCTATTTACCAATAGACTATGTACAGCTGCAGCGATCGGTTAGCTGCTCAGATATTGATATTGAAGAACACGTGAAGGGAGGCCAAAAGGTTCATCAGTAGGAAAGAGGGTCAAAGAAGTGAAAGCTTATAAGTGATGCTGAGGTTTGAGAAAGTTTTGCTGGGAAAAGTACAGATAGGAATTCTTAGTATCAATGTTAGAGAATTTGTCCCATATGCACTGCAGTGTTTTAAATGCCAGATAATGGGACATGTAGCTGTTCAGTGTAAAGGAAAGAAAATATGTGCCAAGTGTGGAGAGGAACATGATTACGGAGAATGTGGAAGCAATGTGAAGGTTAAGTGCTGTAATTGTGGGGGAGAACACAGTGCAGCATTTGGTGGATGCCAGGTGCAGAGAGAGGCTAGAGAGGCTCAGAGATATAGGATCAGTCATGATGTATCATATGCAGAGGCTATAAGACAGATTGGTGTAACTACAGTGCGTACTCATGGAGTTTACATGGATGTTCCTGTAGTAAGTGGACCTACTGTCTGGGCTGGTGCTTCTGATGGTCCAGGCATGGTTTCGAGGCCTGTTCAGAAATATTGCGCTCATTAACGTGTGGTGTCAAAGGACACTTTGATAATGAATTAAGTTGACTTCATATCTTTT